>NC_142928.1:39546149-39568649 GCF_046866305.1 Octopus bimaculoides
ATATATATATATATATATATATATATATATACACATATATATATATATATATATATATATATATATAAGTATATATATATATATATATATATATGTGTATATATATATTATACACATATATATATATACACATATATATATATATACACATATATATATATACACATATATATATATATATATATATATATATATATATATATATATATATATATATATATACAAAAATACACACACTTATATAAATGTTTATATGCATGCATATATATTTATAATATACAATAGATACATTCATGTGTGGGTGTCCATGTGTGTGTGTCTATGTGTGTGTGTGTATATATATATATATATATATATATATATATATATAGCTTAATGAGCCAGGAATAATGTTTCTGGACATTAATTTGCAGTTAATTTGTGCATTTGTATGTTAAGACATTTGTTTGATTCTATCAAAAGTGTTAAAAGATAAATTGGTCTCAATTTGCACCTCCAGATTTTGAAGCATATCGTTGTATACTGATTAACTCACAATCAACTCTCATTTGTAAAGAGATTTCTTATGATGGTATCTGAAGTGTGGTCTTAGTTGTATTGCATTACTTATTTGTTCATTTTCCACTCTCTCAGATTCTGTTTTTCTTTCTTTCCTTCTTTATTCTTTTGCTTCTATTTTATGACTTCCCTATTTACTGAAAATAAGTTTCCATCTTTTGGGAATGGCGTTAGGAAGGGCATCCAGCTGTAGAAACTCTGCCAGATCAGATTGGAGCCTGGTGCAGCCTTCTGGCTTGCCAGTCCTCAATCATATCGTCCAACCCATGCTAGCATGGAAAGCGGACGTTAAACGATGATGATGATGATGATCTTTTGTATAATTTTCTAGATATTCCTGTAAATTTGATACTTTTCAGTTTGAAAGAGTTTGTTTGCAAATACAAGTAGCCAAAATGGGTTCCTCCAAAGGATTTCTGGATTAACATTATTCAACAGGCTGCATAATTCAGAAATCATGGAGTCTCTCCAGGCTGAACCACCACCTCTCTGCATTGAAATATCACAGCTCTGATATTATAGACATGTGATTAGAATGTCACAGGAAAAGATCATAGGATGAATTCTTTAAGTTAAGCCAGTTGGCCGGGGACATGGAGGTAGATCAAGAACAGGATGGTTGGATAATATTCATAATCTCTGTTGGTCATATTTGGAATCCAACCAAAAAGTGTAATCATAGTTGCTTTTGATAGGAAGCAATTCATTTACACTATGGAGAAGTTGTTTCAGGACTCTACCTCCATAACTCTCCCAGGAATAGTGGGCAGACAAAATGGATCGATGTATGCATTTAATTAAAAATATGCATTTTATAATGACAAATTTACTACAGAGGTTGTTTTATTGCAGAATACACTGTCCCATTATCTAATTTAGACTTGATACTCAAAATGCCTTAATTGTTTAATTTTTAAAAAAGTTTTATTGCGACCAGTTTGATTTGTGTAAGTTTTAAATGTTGTTTAATTTTGGACTGTTTAGAGAAGTGATTCTCAACCGGAGTCAATATGTCTCCTAATGATCCATATAAGATTTTTGGAAGTCCACACTAACAAAATAGCAAATTGGAGATCCACAGTATCATTTTAAGTGTCCATGTAAAGTTTAGTTTTAAATTTATGTATAACAACAAACAGCTTTTATATAGTACAACATACTCGAGTCAATGTGTGAACAACAAAATAAGAATTTTTAAAGAAGTATCTATAGAACTAGTTTTTAAACATCACCAGAGACTCATACTAAGTAAAAGGGCCTATAGGTAAAAAATGGTTGAGAACCACAAGTTTAGAGTATAAATGCTTTCTATAATAATTTGGGATTCCTGTTCTTAAGTAATCTAATTCAGCTGGGTTATTTTATTCTTAAATAACTTCATCAAGTACTGGGGTTGATTTAATTAATTTGCCCCTCCCTCGAAATCACTGGCCTATGTCAAAGTTAGAAAGAATTATCATTAGTATTTTGGGGGCGTCAGTAGAGCTGCATGGTTAAGAAGTTCAGTTTACTATGGTTCCAAATTTGGTTCCATTGTGTGGTACCTTTGACAAGTGTCTTCAGTCACAGGACATATTCTCTGTAAAAAAACACCCACACCCACATGCTCACATATAAACTTTGGTGATGTTGCAAATTATCTTTCTTTGATCAAATATATTTTCTATTGAGAAAAACCTTTTCATTCTATTATTTTTGTCTGTCATTTTCTTGACATGCTTCATCAATCACAGAACCATTACCCAGCTTCCTAATTTCATTCATTTTATCTTTCTCTGTCTCTTGTGGAAGGACCTGCTTCTTTTGTACGGTTAGAAGTTAATTAACTTACTTCTACCCAGTTTGTTTCCATTATTTTCATTCCTGAAATTTTTTTGGTTATATTACCCATAGCAATGTGAAAGCTTGCAGTTTAGTGGTTAGGGTATTTGGCTCACGATTGTAAGATCATGGTTTCAATTCCAAGCAGTGTGTTGCATCCTTGAGCAAGACATTTTACTTCATGTTGCTTCAGCTCATTCAGTTGGCAAAAATTAGTGGTGTCTACATTTCAAACGGCCAGTCTTGTCACATTATGTGTCATGCCAAATCTCCCGGAGAACTACATTAAGGGTGTGCGTGTCTGTGGAATGCTCAACCACTTGGGCATTAATTTCACTAGCAGGCTGTTCCATTGTTGATTGGATCAACTGGAACCCTCATTTTCACAACCAACAGAGTACCAGTTAATGTAGAACCAGTATTTCAATCTACAATGATGAAATAGCACTAGTATTTCAATCTAAAATGATGCTTAAAAACTGTTAAATATTTTCCAAACTTCCAGCAATTGTAAGGAGTTAAAGATATTTCAGAAAGTGAGTGGTGATTTGATCAAAAACAACAAATGGTTGAGAGGGCTGTTTTGTCTTGCCAAGGGCATAGAAACTTCTCTAGTGCTGATGCCATGAAAAACGCACCTAGTGCACTCTGTATAGTGTTTGAAATCAAGCAAAAATAGAGACAACTGAGTAAGATGCTGTCCTCCAACACATTTAGGATAGTAGTTGCTGAAAAGAACTATGTCTGACCATAATGAACTGGCCAAACCCTCCCAACATGAAAAGTGGACATAAAATATTGATAGCCACCCAGGTATGTACAATACAGTAATGGAAAATCTTTAAAGTGCTGACCTGATGAAAATGTACTTACCTAAGTAGATTTTTCCACTTTCTCTTTTTACTGTTTAATCAAGGGGAACAAATACTATGATCTTTTGTATTTTAAGGCCTTCAATACTTATAGAAGGATGGAAGGAAGTTATACTGAAGGCACTCAAGTACCAAATGAAAGTGGCATGTTAAACTGTGTCACAGGTTAAGTCTACCCAAGAACTTCAAATACAAAGCAGAAGAAACACTGCAATGCACTTTGCCTGATGAGCTAACAGTTCTATGAGTCCATTGTCTTGGATTGGTGCTTAAAGACAAGAGTGATCTCAATATATTTGAACTTAGATTGCAGAGATCTGGAAGAAGTCTTATAAATCATTTTGCCCGACACTTTAACAACTCTACCAGTTTGTTGCTTGTAGTCACTTTGCTAGATTTGATATAGAAACAGCAAACACAGACAATGAATTTTATTTGCAAGATAAACTAATCTGTGGCGATCTTGAATTTAAATCATTGGCCAAAAGTTAAAACTTTAATGATTAGCAGGGCAATGCAAATAACATTATAAAGCACCTCAAGATTTTTGCAGTAGCTGAGCTATTTATACCTACATTCCTAAGTTCATATACAGTCGAAGGTGGTTTTTAGCGATACAATTAAAGTTTTATTGTTAAAACAGGGAAACAGAGACTGGATCTGGAAAGGAAGGTGAAATACTACTAACACTAATGTTCAACCAAATATTAATGCCCTTGCTAATTACATGGTAACCATAAGGTGGTGAGCTGGCAGACACGTTAGCATGCAGGGTGAAATGCTTAGTGGTATTTTATCTGTCTTTAAGTTATGAGTTCAAATTCTGCCGAGGTCGACTTAGCCTTTCATCCTTTCGGGGTCGATTAAATAAGTACCAATTATGCACTGGGGTCGATGTAATCGACGTAATCCCTTTGTCTGTCCTTGTTTGTCCCCTCTATGTTTAGCCCCTTGTGGGCAATAAAGAAATAAGAAATGTTAGCATGCCTGGCAAAATACTTAGCGGTATTTTATCTATCTTTACGTTTTGAGTTCAAATTCCTCTGAGGTCGACTTTGCCTTTCATTCTTTCAAGGTCGATAAATTAAGTACCAGTTGTATACTGGGATCGATCTAATCGACTTCCCCCTCCCCCAATTTTTCGGGCCTCGTGCCTAGAGTAGAAAAGAATACATCTCAGCCTTATCTCACCCATTAATGATGTCATCTAATTCAATAAAAAGATATTGTAATTTATTTTAATAAGTTTATGTTACCTATATCACTCACAGTGCTTCTTCTATCAATAATATTATTTTATAATTGTCATAGATATTAACATTATTATTCATTTATGCCTGAGGTTAATAATGAATCAGCAATCCCATGATGGAGACAATTGTCAAAATAGTTTGTGAACATTTCTTTGCTTTAAAGCGTTTTGTTGTTTAAGAACTTAGCCTTTATATAATGATGTTGTCCACATATGGAAAAACAAATTTGAAATTAGATGTGCACATTGTAACATTCAATATGAATTAATAACAACTTTTCCTGTATTTGGAATCAGTTTGTTAGGATCTAGGCATTTCTTAATATTCTCTGTTGTAAACATTCACATATTATAACATGAGTTGTGTGTACATACCTACAGCAAGTATAGTGAGATGCTAAACTTAATTTCCTGTACATTTAACCTTTAACATAGTAATTAGAAATAATTGAATTGTCATTAACTAACCATAATAACTTTGAGCTTATCACTTGACAGCCAATGTATTTGACTGTACAAATACATCAGCCTTTGGTTTGTAATATAGCTTGTTATAATGATAAATGAATAAGGCTATGGTTACACAGAAATTAACAGTAAAATATGTATATGTGTGTGCGTGCATATATATATATATATATATATATATATATATATATATACATACACACACACATGCATGCATATATATTTGTGCATACACACACATATATATTAATTCTTATATTCATATACATACATGTGTGTTTGTGTGTATAAGAACAGGCATGGCTTTGTAGTTGAGAAGCTCACTTCCCAACTATGTGGTCTCATGTTCAATCCCACTGGATGGTACCTTGGGTGAGTGTCTTCTACTATAGCCATGGGCCAACAAAGGCTTTGTGAATCGATTTGGTAGGTAAGACCTGAAAGAAGTCCATTGCACGTATACATGTATGTGTGTGTTTGTTGTGTGTACCCTTATCTTGACAGCACATAGCTTCGAACGAGTAACAATGTGATACAAGTGTTTTTAGTTGTTCCTTGTGAAAAGCATATCTAGCTATAGTAAATATCACCTTGCTTGGAAAAGACAAAAGTTGCCAACAGGAAGGAGATGCAGCTGTAGAAAATTTGCCTCAACAGACTAAACTCTGTCTAACCCATGCAAAATTAGACGTCAAATGAAGATGAGGATGAGAATATATCATCATCATCGTTTAACATCCGCTTTTCAGGCTGGCATGGGTTGGACGGTTTGACTGACTGGCAAGTAGGAGGCTGCTCCAGGCTCCAATTTGATCTGGCAAAGTTTCTACAGCTGAATGCCCTTCCTAGCACCAACTAGTGTAGTGGGTGCCTTTTACATTCCACCAGTACGGGAGCCAGTCAAGTGGCACTGGCATCAACCATGCTCAAATGGTGCTTTTTATGTTCCACCAGCATGCATATCAGTCGACCATGCATATCAGCCTCCCCCCTCCATACCACCAATGTTATCCAAAGGAAAGAGAAAGACCAATACAGTTTGGTACCAGTGACATCACAACTCATTTCTACAGCTGAGTGAACTGGAACCACATGAAATAAAGTGTCTTGCTCAAGAACATAACACACAGCTCAGTCCAGGAATCAAACTCACTACTTCATGAGTCTATAATATACTTAAGAGGTTGTTGGTTATGGCTGGTCAGGCAGTGACCATTGGTTTTACACCTATAAAGTTCTGAGCAGTACAGATGCAAAACCAGTGGTCACTCCCTAACCAGCTATAACCAGCAACCTTTTGAATTTTTGAATAATACTGCTCTGAAGCTTTAGAGAGTGTTTATTTTCAGATTTATGAATTACTGTAAAATATATATGTATATAATATATATTATAATATAACATAATATATATATATACATACATACATATATATATATATATATATATATATATATATATATATATATATATATATATATATATATATATATATATATATATATATGCGTGTATGTGTGTGTGTGATATAATCCACTAATATATAATTCTCCTGTGTTTTCGGCCAACACAAGAGATGACTGACAAAGGAAGGGCTGATGACAAACTGAATAACGTTTGTGAGTGTATATGTATAGCAAATTGGCAACACACATTGGTTGTTAGGATTATGTTTGTTTGCATGTGTGTATATGTGTTTGTGTAAAATATATTTATATATCTGCCAATGGAAGTGAGATGGTGAAAATTCAATGGTGAAAATAAAAATCAAACAATGCTTCAACCCAGTGTCAGCATATCTGTGTATGTGTGTGTGTGAGTAAAATGGAGGTATGTGAATGTGTGTGTGTGTGTGTGTGTGTGTGTGTGTGTGTGTGTGTGTGTGTAAAATATATTTCTCTATAATATTTGAGTGAGTGTATATGCATTGTGTATGTTTATTTAGAAAGATACATAGAAAATACAATTACAGTCACACACGCATTTACACATACATATATATAAACAGACACTTAAAAAGGAAGGAAGTGGGCTGTGACAGAGTACAGAAAACTGCATTCGCTACAGACTGTGCTACTCATTCATATAAATGTATACGTATGCACACACATTCACACAAAGTTGAAGTGCTGTTTGATTTTTTTTCACTGTCTTGTACCCATTTTATATATAAAATACTACAATTAGGTGTCATTTTTGACGGCACAGGGCCAGCTACTATATATATATATATATATATATATATATATATATATATATAAATACATATATAAATATACATGCATATATTTTATATATATATATCATCATATATATATATATATATATAAATACATATATAAATATACATGTATATATTTTATATATATATATCATCATATATATATATATATATATATATATATATATATATATATATATATATATATATATATATTAAACCATATGTTAGTTGCATTGGTCACCCAATCAAATGCTACTGGATATCTCTAAGAAGAACTCACACATGGCATCGAAGATGGAAACATGTAGAGTATTAATGTCATGCAAATCTGAATAAGCTTGACCAGATCATCATGATGATGATACACACATGCACATGCAAACACACACTCGCACTTGCACTCACATGTATGCACATATGCACATGCATAGGAGACCTACAGTTATAGCAAAATTTTCTACGCAATGCCCGCTATGAATAAATTATAGCAATTATGTGTATAGTTTAATGTAGTAGTGATGATTTTGATGGTTATATAATGGTAGTGGTATCTACAGTTGCGTATCAGAAAGCACCACTATGAGAAAGGGATATTAAATAGAGAGTAGCAAGAAAATGAGGTAAAGAAAGAGAGGGGGAGGGTAAGAGTGAGCGAGAGTGGTCTTTATTATCAATAAGTTACAGCTGGTCTTTTGACGTGCCCATCTACATAACCCTTAAGAAACATTATTGATTCTTAGCACAGGATGGGCTGGTCATATCCAACATTATTAAATAGATGTCACAAAAATCTGAACGAGATTTAACCCCTACCAAACATGTATTAATGAGCCATTGATTTATTAAGGTATATACAAAGATGTATATAAACACACATATGTGCACTGACTGTGAAAGTGAGAGAGGAACAGAGAGGGATATAGAGAGGAGAGAGAAGAGTGAAGACAGGGAAAAAGAAACAGAGTGAGGAGGGAAAATAAGAGATTGAAACTGACTTATCTCATTTTACAGCAAAAACTTTGTGAATTCCTTCAACTTACTATCTATAAGCAATGGCACTTTATAACTGGCAAAGAATTTACTAGCTCACAGTGCTGTGTTCCAAACTTCGTTATGCGCAGCTAAAGTAGAAATACACATCACTAGAATTGTTGTTATTCCTGATTTCTAACATAGCAAATGATAGGAGGGGAGAAGAATGGTTGGTTGAATAGACAACAGTGTATTACTGGTATTCATTCTACTAATCATTGATTTTTATGTGGGTGAAATGTTTAAGTTCATGCTTTCAGTTATTGTACTTATACATTAAAGCATCATTAATAAATACAGCAACAATAATTGCATGGCATTTTACCATTTCTCATGTTACTTTCCTCATTACTCTTGCCCATGATTAGAACTACACATATTGCCAGTCACTAAAAGACATACTCAACTGGTTATGGTCAAGCATTTGACAAGAAAATCTGTGGTATTGTTGTAGACCAACTTTTATACTAAGGCTTGACATGTACATGATAACACTTCCAATCACTTAAAATCAGAAACCACGAAAGCCAAAGAAGACAGTGATTAGTGAAAATGTGAGAAAGCTGGATAGATAATTAGTTTAAAATATATAATTTGCTTATTTACCGGCATGCCATACTAACACTTAACATGATGTCCCACTGGTGTTTAAGAGAGTTTGAAAGTGTATCATAAGAGGAAGATGTTCAACTGTATTATCTGCAAGTATTTGTACAGTTGTACAACCTGAGTGCTGAGGTATGGTTTTGAGTGGGGCTCGAGGTGTGCTATAATTCACAGGAATTCTGAAAAGGATATTTTGATGATGCATCACTTTGTAGATGGTTAATTTCCTTACAATAAATTTTATTGTCCATTTAAAATGTAGGCACCAGATGGGTTCCTGCAATTTTATTTGAAATTTCACTTACATAATTCTTTACTATTGTAAAAGTATTCATGTTCATGATTTCCTTTCGAAGTAGAAAATTGTAGAGAGGAAAAGAGAAAAAACAATTAATGCCACAAATAGCACCATGCTAGAAAAGTAGAATCTCAATGTAACTTTGTCTGGTGACCAAAGGTTTTGAATGATCATAACAAACTTGACATAATGGTTGACCACTCATTTATAGCTATTTTGACCCCATTAAAGCAAACCATTAGAAGAATGATGTATAAATAGATTTTCTATAGATTGAACACCGATGTGAGAAGTAAGATGAGTTTCTAGATGTTATAATTCACCTGAACTCTAACATGAACATCTTTGCCAATATTTTATCTTGTGAATACATAATTTTTGTTTACTCTGTTTAATCTTATATACATATGTGAGCGTGTGATTGTGTGTGTGTGTGTATTATTGTTTACTTGTTCCAGTTATTTAACTGTGGCCAAACTGCAACACTGCCTTGAAGGGTTTAGTCAAACAAATTGACTCTACTGTTTACTTTTAAGCCAGTTACTTATTTTGTTGGTTGAGAACTGATGGTGATGGACAAATGCAAGGACACACTGATATAGAGATGTATACACAACACACAAATATATGCTGGGCTTCCTTCTGTTTCTGTCAATCAGATCTACTCACAAAGCTTTTGCTGGTTTGAGGCTATAGTAGAAGACACTTGCCCAACATACCACCCAGTGGGATTGAACCTGAAACCATATATTTGGGAAGTAAGCTTCTTTCCCCACAGCCATGTCTGTGCCTGTTGAGTGATCAGTCAATTTAATGTTTGATTATTTTTAGACATACATCATATGTGTATATATGTGTGTGTGTGTATATATGTGCATGTATGTGTTTGTATGTATAAATACATATATAATATATATAAATGTTTGTATACATCCATCCATACATACATACATACATACAAACATATATATATATATATACACATATATATATATATATACACATATATATATATATATATATATATATATATATATATATATGTTTCTATGTATGGATGGATGTATACAAACGTTTATATATATATATATTATATATATTTATACATACACATATAAGAACACACACATATATACACATATGATGTATGTCTAAAAAAAAAATATATATACATATATATATACAGACACAGCTATATATATATATATATATATATATATATATATATATATATATGTGTGTGTGTGTGTATATATAGTTAATATTTGTTTTTACGTAAGTTATGTCTAAATATAGTGAAACATTAAACTGAACAATCACTCAATATCTTTCAGTAAAATAAAATATTTATTTTATTCTTACAAGGAAAAAAGTTGATTGACAGTTACTTTGATCGGTTATGTAGCCTTCATTGGACTGTAAATTACTTCAGATTTTTTCAAGTTTTATACGTATATATTTATTTGAAGCTGATCTTGTGGAAGGAATAATGTAGCTGCAAAGTAGCTGCTGTGTAATAATGTATTTTTGTGGTATATAAAGAAATATTTTTAAGGACTGTTTAATGGGGCTTATGGAAAGAAAGAGTTTTTAAGGAAAGTAGCAGACTAAATAGGTGAAGAGAATCAATGGAAAAGGAGAGGCAGAAAGCATATGTTTATAGGTTGGGATAGAAAGTAAGATGAGTAAAATCGTTTCTTTTCTTGTTTGACTGTTAAAGCTATCTTGAAACTCTTTGGGTGGTGATTGGAATTAATGTTATTCCTAGGATTCAATTTCATCCTGTACATAAAAGCTGAAAGTTAGATTTGTATGTAAGTGCTGGTCAGAGATAGTTTACAGACAGGTCACTTACAACAGTGTTTTGTTGGAAGCTTTGTCGAATGTAGTCAAGTCATTTTCATTAAATATATGTGGAACAGATGAAAATTGTGTATAAGCATAGGTCAGTGACAGGTTAAATTTAGTGGTTCAGGGAATGGTACAGCTTTTAGTACCATAACATAGGGCTAACTCTTCAAGGATATTCTGTATATAATCACTGCATAACATTCCTGTTTACTTGCCAGGGAACAAAGTTTAACACTTCACTTACCTTCAGTTGCTTAGATATTTGCACAGAGATGATCTTCATGAAGTATCATTGGATGGCTTTTAATTCTTCTATCAGGTCATTAAGAATGAAATGTCCAATTTTGAACTGAAAGTTTATTTTACTTTATCTCAACAAAAAGCAATGCAGTTAATCAAAGTATGCACCTAAATTATCAACACAATTTTGCCACTGTTCAGAACACTTGCTATTGTTGAAAAGATTCCATTTTTCATGACGCTTAACAATATGATGCAAATATGGTTCACTTTTATGCTGTGACAGCAAAGAACATCAAGTTTCAAGATAACATGTCATTTGATGCTCATTCAGTTCATGTGGTACCCACTTGTCCAGCTTCTTTACCTTGCCAATTTATTTCAGATGGTCCAATACAGTTGGAATCAAAACATCAAACCTTGCTGCTAACTCATGCATAGTTTGAGATGTATCTGCTTCCACTACATTATCCACCTTGGTCTCAGATCTACCACGGGACTGATTTTCAAGAGTAAAGTCACCAGACCAGACCTTCTCAAACCATCAATGTACAGTGTGCTCATTTGCCACATCTTCACCAAACACTTCATTGATGTTTTGAGCTGTCTGGAATGCATTGGTTCCACAATGGAACTCATTCATAAACAACACGAATTTCTGATCTATCCATGGTTTCACAAAAGTTGATTTACAAGAGAAAACTCACAATATAATCAGACATCATGTACTGCATTTCGAAAGGTGATGATGTAACTCTTCAATGTTGTAAAACAAAGAATTGTCAAGATAAAACATTAGAGTTAATGACTGTCAAACTTGGGGCATAAGAAAATCAGACATTTCGTTCTTAACGACCTGATAGCATCAAGACAAGGCCAAAAGTTTAGGAAGAGAGGTAAGCTAGTTATACTGAACCCAGTTCTGGACTGATATTTTATTTTATCGACCCTGAGGGGATTAGAAACAAAGTTGTCCTCAGCAGGATTTGAACTCAAGATGTAATGTGTGCCGGAACAAATAGGACAAAGTATTTTGTTTGTCTGACAATTCTACCAATCCACTGGTCTAAATGATAATGATGAAATGTAAGAAGAATGATTTATCATAAAAAATACAGACTGATTATTAATGATCTGTGTCAATACAAGATTTAAGCAGAGAGTTTTGAAGAATTTATATTTCATATAAGTACTCACAGTTTTCTGTTCATTACTTTAATTTGAAACATTTTGGCATGAAGACGGAGGTCTCAAGAAACTAGTATCAATAATTGTTATTGTTACGTTTGTGTTGCAAAAATCGAATGAAACAGGCTAACAGATTTAGACAAAGAAACACTGAAAGATAAATGGAAGGAAAACTATTGATCATTGTATAAATCAAATTAGTAAAGTATTGAGGGCTAGAAAATGTTAAAGAAAGCAATTAGTGTGATTGAAGGGAGACACTCAATAAGAAATCTGTGACATAGGCAGATGTTTCTGAAAGTGGTTTGTGGAAAAAAAAAAAAAAAAAAAAAAGAGAACTTAGGATTTCGTGAAAAAATTTTGGTGCATCATGAGATGAAATATTTTTTAATAAAGTTTAATAAAATTTATTTCATATAAAATATTTTATTCATCATTTTCAAAATAAGTGATAGTTTCTTTTTTGCTACAAATAAATTCTCTCTAAAATAATTTTTTAATCATTTAGTGTTTTATTAAAATAACGATAGTAACTTTCTGGCCAATAATATGCATACATACATAGATACATACATACATTCATTCAGGTGGTGAAAGTTGAGGAGAGAGTCATAGCCCAACTAATCAGGGAGAGAGTTAGTCTAGATGAGATGCAGTTTGTGCCAGGTAGAAGGACCAATGATGCTATATTTCTAGTAAGGCAACTGGAGGAGAAATACCTAGCTAAAGATAAACCTCTGTACTTGGCTTTTGTTGACTTGGAGAAAGCTTTTGACAGAGTCCCCTTATCCGTTATTAGGTGGTCAATGCAGAAACTAGGGATAGACAAGTGGTTTGTGAGAGCTGTACAAGCCTTGTACAGGAACACTACCAGTAAGGTGAGGGTGGGCAATGAGTACAGTGAAGAATTCAGGGTACAAGTAGGCATTCAGCAAGGATCAGTGTTCAGCTCCTCTTGTTCATCATAGTCCTCCAGGCAATAACAGGAATTCAAGACAGGCTGCTCCTGGGAGCTCCTCTATGCTGATGACCTTGCTCTTATAGCTGAATCACTACTTGAACTAGAGAAGTTTCGGGTTTGGAAACAAGGTCTAGAATCAAATGGTCTTAGAGTTAACCTAGCAAAAACCAAAATCATAGTAAATAGGAAGGCAGGCAGACAAATCACAAATCCCCTCAGGTAGATGGCCCTGCTCAATCTGTAGAAAAGGTGTAGGTAGAAACTCCATAAGATGCACCCAGTGTAAGCTTTGGACACATAAAAGGCACAGCAACATCAAAGAAGGTTAACGGAGAAACTCACTTTTGCATGTGGAAGGTGCGCGTACATAATAAATGCTGAACATGAGCAGAAAATAGACTCCATCAACTGCCAGCAGAGCAAGCTAGAAGTAGTAGATAGCTTCCGGTATCTAGGTGACCAGGTTGATAGAGGAGGTGGATGTTCCGAGAGCGTAGCTGTGAAAATAAGTTTAGGTTGGGCAAAGTTCAGAGAGCTCCTGCCCCTGCTGGCAACAAAGGGCCTCTCTCACAGAGTGAAAGTCAGATTGTTTGATGCCTGTATGTGACCAGCTATGTTGCATGGCAGGGAAACATAGGCTATAACAGCCGAGAACATGTGTAGGCTTGAGAGAAATGAAGCCAGTATGCTTCACTGGATGTGTAATGTCAGTGTGCATGTTCGACAGAGTGTAAGCATCTTGAGAGAAAAGTTAGGCATAAGAGGAATCAGATGTGGTGTGCAAGAGAGACAACTGCACTGGTATGGTTATGTGATGCATATGGACGAGGACAGCTGTGTAAAAAATGTGTTGATCTCTAAAGCATGATCTTCAAACTTTGAGCCTCATGGAAGCAATGACTAGTGACCAAGACCTTTGGTGATGTGCTCTGCTTAAGAGAACCCATCAAGCCAAGTGCACCTGTGCTGGTGGTACATAAAAAAATCAACCTTTGAACGTTGGGCCTTATGGAGGCAAAGTGGCTGAGTTCCTTTCGAGTGTTGGGCCACACGGAGGCAATGACCAAGACCTTTGGCATTATGCCATGCTTAAGAAGACCCATCAAGCCAAGCAAAATCACCGTTGTGGCAGATACTGGTGTCATGCAAATAGCACCCATGCCAATGGCATGTAAAAGCACCCATTACACTTTCAGAGTGGTTGGTGTTAGGAAGGGCATCCAGCTGTAGAAAACCATGCCAAATCAGACTGGAGCCTAGTGCAGCCTTCCAGCATGCCAGCCCAGTCTAACCATCCAATCCATGCCAGCATGGACATAAATGATGATGATGATGGTACATACATCTATACGTATATGGATATACTGGAAGCACAGTCATGGATATATATTTAAGAAGTGTGTGCATACATATACATACACACACACATATGCACATGCACACACACACACACACATCACATCACATATATGTATATACTTTAGCACCATGTCTACTTCATATTTCATAAAATGTATACATAGATATGTATGTATGAACGTTCTTTTTCGCTTTTAAGTATTTAAATTCATTCTTTGATGAAAAGCTATGTTACATTTTAAACTTCAGAAATGTCTTGTATAACTTTTCTCTTCCACTTACAGATTATATTTGAAATGTGCAAGTCGGTTAATTTCTAATGTATGTATGTATGTCATTATTCAGTTTATTTCAATATTTCTTGCCAATAGAGTAAGAACTGGTTTCTAACCTTGATCCAAGATTCCTTCATTGGAATAACATCAACAACTGGGTATTTTTGTTTGTATATATGTAGGTAGGTATGTATGTATGTATGTGCAGATTTGTATGTATGTATGTATGTATGTATGTATGCATGTATATGCATGTGTATGTTCCTGTCTTCACATCATGTATAAGTGAAAACAAGTGTCACTGTCATATGAACAATTTTATTCATTTCCAATATTGTGCAAAAGCACAATAATTGATGAAAAAATATCTTACTTGGAAACAAGTAAGAGTTGGCTCCTGGAATCTCATCTGGCATTAGAAAATCTGCCTGTGTAAACTTTTTTCAACCTATGCATGGAAAAATAGATGTTGAAATGATGCTGTTGCTGCCACTGCTACTGCTGCTGATGATGATGATCCCATATTTTGACAAAATTGTGTAAATTCTGTAACATAATAATTTGGGAAACACAGGCTTAAGTAACACATTTTACATAAATGCTTTTAACTTTACAACAAAGCCCAGAATAAAAATGTCATTGCTTAGTTTCAGGTCAGATTAGATTGAGTAGATTTATGATCAAAGCCATTCCAGCCATGATCCTCACGTCCATTGTGTTCAGGTATAATGCACCTAGGATTACACTATCCAAATTGTCCTTTTTTTCTTTGTTTTTTTCCATACCAAGCTGTTAGGATCTACTATGAGGGAGATTTGACTACTTTTTCTAGCAGGTAGAATAACCACTTTAGAGGCTTCCTTGTGACGTAGGAATAAAATTGATGAGTATATTAATGATAATATACATTCCTTAAGATATCTAGTTTGCTTCTAGTACTTGTTATAGTCTATACTTGATTTTAGCAATTATCATTAGATTTATTGTTCTGTTACCTTATTTAACCTTTGTAGTTGTAATCTTATTTGGAATTCACCTTTCTAGTAGAAATCAGGAAAACGTGAATCTGAATATTTAATGGCATTTCAACAGAGTCAAGACTGTTTTCTGAATGACAGTTGTAGCTATAGAAGACATTTTACTAAGGACTTGGAAAATATTATTGAAAATTTATATCTAATTAGAGAAAGAACTTTAGCTTCATAAATGATTGCAAGTAATAATTCTAAATGGAAATTAATATTTCTATCTTATACACAGCAGATCCTTCTAGCTATGATTAACAACTTGCCATTTTTGCATGACTGAGAAGCAATAAAATTAATATTGAATCTTACTTTCCTACTTAATTCTGGGATTAATGTTTACATATAAACACTGATTACTTGAGTGACAATCTCATAGTACTGGACCAACATTACCATTGCATATTGACTTATAAAAGCCTTTCTGCAGCCATATTGACTTTGTGCAATTTTTGCTTTATATCAACATTACTGACGAACAAGAATATTGAGTATTGAATTTCGAACAATGAATATTAACATTGATCTTTCAGTAGAGTTCACCAATTCTTGCTATCTCTTATTCAAATATAAAATGTCTTGGCATGAAGTTTAAGAACAACTTTTTCTTTGTTTTTTTTTCTTTGTTTTCTTTTTTCTATTTTAACATTTTGATACAATGCAAATATTGGGAAATTCTTTATATTGTAAGTCAACAAGATTAATGAATAAACTCAGTGCTATTGAAAGCTGATATTTTCTTTCTATTGATGCTGATACTGTAGATATTGAACAAATAATGCTGTGTAAAATCATGCTGTAATTAAACATATTTTTGCTTCAGTTCACAAAACTAACATTTTACCTCTGAATCTTCTAATACCTAACTATGTCAACAAAATATATAAATTGAATACGATTAAATCATTGTTATACTTTCTCAATGAAGCTATGCACTGAAACCATACTAAAAAACATCTAGTTACTTCCATGGCAAATGTTCATTGTTCTCTTTGCCTCAGTCCAGGTACCTGAAAAGTAAATATTTGATAATCTTTATAATATTAAAAAAAGTGCTTAACTACAAATTATCCCTCAGGAATAAGGAAGTTTCTAGCCACTAAAACAATTCTTAAACACAGAAAACAATGGCTCAGTGTCCAAATTACTAAGAAAGGTACCCACTATAGATTAAACAATTTTCTATGATATATTTTGTACATTCAATCAATGTATAAATATAAAGAGTGGGTAAGAACTCAGTGTCTGGGTTGTAATCTAAATTTTCTAATTCTGTCACAAGACCAATAATTTTGAAGGGAGGGGCAAGTTAGTTATATAAACCTCAGTACTTGATTAGTATTTCATTATATAGAGTCAGAAATGATAAAAGTCAAAATTGACCTCAGTGGGATTTGAACTCAGAATGTAAAAACCAGGAAAAAGGCCATGAAACACGATGTCTGTTGCAGTAATGATTCTTCCAGCTCCCCACTTTATATTCTCTAATTAATAGAATGACTGACATCCAAGAATTCTTGTCTTAAACTTTCCTAAAATAAATTAACTATAAACTTAATTTTTGAAATCGCTAGGATTTTCTTTCTTAATCAAGATTCCATAACATGTTACTTAAGGGTTTAGAAGGAAATTAGGATGAAAAGTCTAATCATAAGGCAATATATTTTTGAGTTATTTTTGTGTTTAATTCTAAATAGTAAATTATATTGTACATGCACTGCATACTCACAAATGTAAACAAGTTCTTGCATGTATTAGTAACCATGTGACACTATGGGAAAGATATCTTCTTAATAGAGAGTTGTAAAGGAATTTGGTTTAAATAGAATGTTGAGTAATATGGAGCTTCTTAAAACTTCATTTTGACATCTTATGGATTTAGCACAGCCAAAATTTCTAAAGATGCCTTTATAATTTGTTTAATCACATATGACATCTCATTTCATCAAAAAGAAATAACAATATTAATAAACAAAATAATTTCTATGTAGGGATTCCCTATGAATAAAAAGGTTGGGAAGCTCTACTCTTGAATTAACAAACTATGCTAATCTGGCATATTGACATAATCAGTCACTAACCTGCTTCACATTATTCATAATGTATATCTGTATATATGTGTGTGTAAGTCTAGACATGCATGTGGATGCACGCACACACACTCACATACACACGACACACAGACACACACATATATATATATATATATATTACTCTTACTCTTTACTCTTTTACTTGTTTCAGTCATTTGACTGCAGCAATGCTGGAGCACCGCCTTTTAGTCGAGCAAATCGACCCCAGGACTTATCCTTCGGAAGCCTAGTACTTATTCTATCAGTCTCTTTTGCCGAAGCGCTAAGTTACGGGGACGTAAACACACCACCATCGTTGTCAAGCGATGCTGAGGGGACAAACACAGACACACGAACATACACACACACACACACACACACACACACATACATATATACGATGGGCTTTTTTCAGTTTCTGTCTACCAAATCCCCTCACAAGGCTTTGGTTGGCCCGAGGCTATAGTAGAAGACACTTGCCCAAAGTGCCACGCAGTGGGAATAAAACCGGAACCATGTGTGGTTGGTAAGCAAGCTACTTACCACACAGCCACTATATATATATATATATATATAAAACTTACTTTAGAAACTTTTTACACATTACACTCCATACTTATTTTCATATCAGAGAAAAGTACATGTACCTCAGCTTGAACCTACAGCTCAGGTAGATGCAGTACAATCGCTGCCTTGCTAAGCTGAAAAACAAAACATCGGCAATATACATATCACACATAATTTAAGATATTTATCATTCATTTATCTTACAATAAATATTGTGTAAATGCTGTATATATGATATAAATGTTGTGTACATAATAAATTATGACTTTGATCATGTTCCATAAAGTATTGTATATACAGACTATATAGAAATAAAAGATTTATTTATATACACCTATATATATACATAAATGTTAATACTTATATAAATGAATATAGAAATAAAGATAAATAAATGATGTTATGTGTGTGAGCTTTTTTAGAAGTTTTCGATAAATGATGTTTCTCAGATATCAATCCAACTATTGCAAAAGCTCAAAATACGAGGTCTGATCAATAATTATCCAGACTATAAAAACAAAACTACAACAAATACCAATTTGCCATTTAATTTCCTTCAAAATAGTCCCCTTCAGAAACCATACACTTAATGCAGCACTGTTTCTATTGATGGAAGCATTCCGAGAACTCATTTTCTGGGATAATCAGCAGCGACCTTATCACATTCACTTTGATTTCCTCAATGTTCTAAAATCTTCTTCCTTTCAAGCAGGATTTAATTCTTGGAAAGAGGAAAAAGTCATGAGGGGCAAGAACTGGAGTAAACGGTGAGACCTGGGGAATAGTGTACCTAGCCAAAGCCTGCTGCTGATTGGGCAGGTGCGTTGTCATGGTGCAATTGCCACTCACCGGACGCATGCAATTGTGGCCTTTTCCAATGAATAGCATCCCACAAAACGTCACAGTAGTACTCTTTGTTTACTCTCTAACCAGGTGGAGCATACTCATGATGAACTATCCCCTTGTAGTTGAAGAAAACAGTCAACAGTATCTTCACATTGTTTTGACTCATTCGTGCTTTCTTCAGTCTCGTAGAGGTTGTGGTCTTCCCTGTTGAAGACTGAGGTTTTGCTTCGGGGTCATAGCCATAGACCAACAATTCATCACCCATTAGGACCGTTTTCAAAAAGTTTCCATCATTCGCGACTCAATCAAGGAGATCTTGTGCAACTGAAAACCAAATGTCTTTTTGGTCAGCTGAAAGCAGTTTTGGCACAAACTTGGCAGACACACATCTCATACCCAAATCTTCAGTGATAATAGATTGAACTGAACCGTAACTAACCTGCACATCCTTTGATAACCCACGGATAGTGATTGAAAGATTTTCCCTCACAGTTGTACGCACATCTGTGATGTTTTTCTCAATTCTGCTGGTTGAGGGTATCCCAGAATGTTTATCATTATCAACATTTTTTCAGCCATGTTGGAAACATCTGAACCACTTGTACACTTGTGTGTGGCTTATACATTCCTCTCCATACGTTTTCTGCAACCTTGCGTAGGCCTCTGAGCAGGTATCACCAAGCTTTTGGCAAAATTTGATGCAGATTCTCTGCTCAACTTTCTCTGTCATGGTTAATGCAATGATCACATGCTACACACGTTCCTTCCAAACACTGTTGTAAACAGCGCAAATGGGTTAGAACATTGAAACTTAGTGTACATACACAGTAGAGTTCAGGGTCAATCTGTATCAAACGGCTCGACATCGTATGCGTTAGCTTCGTTACTATGGCAACAGTCCGGATACTTATTGATCAGACCACGTACACAAGGTTAGATACTTATTGTTACATTTTAAAAGTGAACAAACATACTTTAATACTTGTAAGAATAAAAAATCTAATTTTGATGGATAAAATGCAAGAAATTACTTCAGTGCAATGGTATCATAGATATTATAGATCTGTGCCTTGAGTCCTAAAGTGGCTTTCCCACATTTTACCTGTTCAAACCTATGTGTCATATGCTATAGGTTAGAGCTAGATTAATATTTGGGATACAGCATCTATAGAATATTTATTTGCATATTTCCCAATGCTTCTCTTAGTACATTCTAAATGTAAATAGGTGCATGTGAGGATGTATGTAAGTTCATATATTATCTTTAGAAGTTTATCAGTCAGATTGATTATGCATTGTACATATATGCGCAATCTTGGGCAAAGGTTTTAGTGGAAGATTGTCAGTTAATCAGGCATGCAAGCCTCTTCCTTGTACATTACAAGTGGCACAAATTTTATTAAATTCTGATGTAATTTTGTACATGTGTTCTCACGGATATGTTGTCTAAATACAAAAAGCAAAGACAGATACTGCAAGGCTTCATCCCCAACACTCTAACAATACTGCCAACCCATTGCTCTGGAATGACACTTCTTTATCAACAATGAAAGGATGAAAAGAAAAATTAACTTTTGTAGTATTCAAACTCAGAATGCAAAGAAATGGAATAGATATTATGAAAATACTACTAAGGAATATGTATACGTGCATGTATATATATATATATATATATATATATATATATATATATATACACTCTGAGTGGTTGGCGTTAGGAAGGGCATCCAGCTGTAGAAACTCTGCCAAATCAGACTGGAGCCTGGTGTTGCCATCCGGTTTCACCAGTCCTCAGTCAAATCGTCCAACCCATGCTAGCATGGAAAGCGGACGTTAAACGATGATGATGATGATGATGATGATATATATATATATATATATATATATATATATATAATTTATATAAGGGCATTAACTATATAGTAATGCCTCACGCTTAGAGGGACTAAAAAAGTCAAAAACTACCAAAAAATATGCAACATATTTACCGAAAGCGAGGAAATGCAACTATATAGTTAATGCCCTTATATAAATCATATATTTATGGGAAAAAAACGCTGAGTTTTTTTTCCTTATGGGGTTTTTTCATGCTGACTACCTGATAAATTCTTATAAAGATTTTATCCTATATTATATTATATATATATATATATATATATATTTATGTATGTATATATAAATATGTGTATATATGTGTGTGTGTGTAGGCTCTAGTCTGATTTGGAATGGTTTCTACGGCTTGATGCCCTTTCTAATGCCAACCACTTTACAGAATGAGCAGAGTGGTTTTACATGGCACTGCACTGCACGCTGGCACAGAACTCTTGCAGGCCAATACTTTTCCTCCGCGGGGAGTGACTTTAACACTTATATATACATATACATGTTTGTGTGTATATATATATATATATATATATATATATATACATACATGCATACATACACACACACACACACACACACACATCTGTGTATATGTATGTATGTATGTATAAGAGTGTATAAAGCTTTATACACAGTGAGAAGACCCTTGACAGGATTTCTTACATGCTAAAATTGGTAGTTAAACCCAAACTACAAAAAAAGGAATTCTTAAGGCATGCAGCTTTTTCCATAGTTTGGGTTTAACTACCCTTTTTAGCATGTAAGAAATCCTGTCGAGGGTCTTCTTACTGTGTATAAATCTTTATACACTTTTAAATAAAATACTTTGTCTTATGGTTTTCATTAAGTATGTGAACCACTGGTAATTAATTATTTTAATTTTTTACCCCTATACTTTTGCAGTATATATATATATATATATATATATATATATATATATATATATATATATATATATAAATATACATAACTCTTGGAAACAATTTGTTGAGTCAAAAGTTTTGCAATACTTTGGTGTCTTATTTGCTTTGTTTGTCATGTTACAACAAAAGCAGCCTGGCATTCAAAGTAGAGCCTTTCATGTTGTACTGTCTGAAGTCA
>NC_142928.1:39573649-39641149 GCF_046866305.1 Octopus bimaculoides
CAATGATGCATCATAGACTGCATATAGGATTCAGAGTTTATTGAAACTTAATTCTCATGTTAACTTTTTGCACATTCAGCACCTCAATACATACAAATATAAAGGTGGCATGCTATCAGAATCATTGCCATGCCAGGGAAATAACAGCATTTCTTCCAACTTTACATTCTGACTTAGAATGCTACCTGGGTTGACTCTGCCTTTCATCCTTTCAGGGTCGATAAAATAAGTACCAGTTGAGTAGTGGAGTCAATATAATTGAATTACCCACACCCATGGAATTGCTGGCCTTGAGTGAAAACTTGAAAACACCAATATACATAAGTATATAGATATATTTATACGTTACACACACGTACAAACATACATACATGCATATATATACATATATGAGAATATGTCTGCATGTGTGTGTGAGTATGTGTGTTTCTGTGTATGTATGTATATATATATATATATATATATATAAATCAAAGGTAATAAATAACAAACGGAAATTGTCAAAATATAGCAAGCAGGAAAAGGACGGATAACACAACAATAGCAGACAGGACAAAACATGATACACGAATCATTCGCAGCCAATTGCTTCTTCAGTCGGAATCTGGAATGTCAACAGAGAGAGAGAGAGAGAGAGAGAGAGAGAGACCGATAGATAGAGAGGCAGACAGGCAGGTAGACAAAGAGAGAGAGAGAGAATTCTGTTGCTGCATAAGTCTGCATAATTCTGCTGCTGCGATTAATTGAGAGCAGACACCCATTCTTCATTCTTAACACTCATTCCTATCCATTTTCACAACTAGCACTCCCTACTTTTCTTGACCATTTTTTATATTCACGTACCACTGACCAGTTTCCTTCCTAATACTATGTCTCTTACCCCTTTCTCCTTCTCATTATTGTACAACTTTTGCTCACTCATCCTCACCTATCAGCCTCCTCTTTCTCATTATTTTATATCATACTATAGTTATATTGCCTAATTTTAACTATATAATCATTATCCACTTATATAATTTATTTTGCTGCTCTTCTCTCTTTTTTTATCGCAGCTTATCACTTTCCCCAAACCACTAAATACACTTTGAAAAGTGGGTTGCATTAGGAAGGGCATCCAGATGTAGATCATGCCAATACAGACTTTGGAATTTAACACAATCTTCTGACTTGTCAGTTCCTGTCAAAGTGGTCACTGGTCCACATTTAGTGGACATACATATATACATGCTTAAGCATTTACATACACACACATATATGCACACTTTGGAGATAGTAATAAATGGAAAGGGTGCTCAGCTGGCAGAATCATTAGCATGCAGGGCGAAATCCTTAGCGGCATTTCGTCTGCCATTACATTCTGAGTTCAAATTCCGCCAAGGTTGACTTTGCCTTTCATCCTTTTGGAGTCGGTTAAACAGTACCAGTTATGCACAGAGTTCGATGTAATTAACTTAATCCCTTTGTCTGTCCTTGTTTTTCCTCTCTATGTTTAGCCCCCTGTGGGCAATAAAGAAATAAATAGTAATAAATGAAAGAGAAACTATGAATGCTATAAAATAGAGTAATAGAGTATTAATTTAATTTGGTCATGTGACACCAATACTGGCACATGTTTTGATCCCACTCCATGTCACCTTGGATAAAATAGCTCCTATTAGGTCGACAAAAGCATTTTCTCTCTCTTCCCCTCTCTCTCCTCTCTTTCTCATCTCTCTCTCTCTCTCTCTCTCTTGCACCAGCATGACCGCAGCCACTTGGCTGAAACAAATAAATAAATAAATAAATAAATAAATAGTTGAAATTTACAGGAAAACGAAAGAGGAAGGCAGGTGTATAAACAACAAACAGGTGTATTAGTTTAATGCTCAGAAAGGTGAGAAAATCTTTTACATTTCAAGCCTACGCTCTTCAACAGAAAGGAACATGAGGAAACATATAGAGAGAGAGATAGAAAGAGAGACAGAGAGATAGAAAGAGAGAGAGAGAGAGAGAGAGAGAGAGAGAGAGAGAGAGAGATAGAGAGAGAGAGAGAGAGAGAGAGAGGGATTGGTGCAGTCATTTGGCTTGTCAAACCATCCAGCCCATGCCAGCATGGAAAATGGCCAGTAACTGATGATGACGATAATGTGTGTATATGCATATGCATGTATAAGCACACTTGCATATATATATGCATATGTGTGAGTGTGTTAGTGTGTGTGTATGTATGTGTAGGCATGTATATTTGCTTACACATATTTGTATATTAATTACACAAACCCACGTGAGGGGCAATATCCTATATTTTTTAGTCAGAATTTGACATTTTGAAACAAATATCCATCCATTAACTTACTCTGGCTCTTTATGAAATTCCATAAACATTTCTTTATACCTTTTATGCTAGCATTCCAAGCTACTGTGATCCCTAAAATGGAAGGTCACACTTAATCTAATAGCCTCTCATATACTTAACTTAGCAGTCTGCACAAAAATATTGGATCCCACTTTCAAGGCTAGAAAACATTAGAAAATCTACCTGTAATGTTATGCAATACATTATATGCTGTCAAAACTGAAAAATCAAAAGCATATTTACAATGGTACTCCTACAACACTCGCATTCTAGAGTAAATACTAAAGACAAAAATGTATCCAATAAAGAGTTTTCCTTTGTCAATATGTTATAATCACTTCTTGTTGTTAAATTGTGTTTTCTCTCTCTCTCTCTCTCTCTCTCTCTCTCTCTCTCTCTCTCTCCCTTTCTCTCTCCTTGTGTCACCATTACTGTACTGCCCTTTTGTTGCTTTGTACATTTTGATCACCATACTCCACCTCTTTCTTAATCTTGTCACCTCACCTCCTCTCACTTCTTCCATTATGTCTAGAATAACTTATTCTTCATGCCCAACTATAGATAAGTGCAGGTGGGGGGTTGTATGGTTTTGGGTTCAGTCCTACTGCATAGCACCTCAGCCAAGTATTTTTTTACTATTGTTCTTGTTCAGCAAAAGCCTTGCCAGTTGATTTGGCAGATGAAAACTGAAAGAAGCATATCACACATGTATGCATGCACACATGCACACACACACACATACATACATTACATGCATACATACATGCATGCATGCATGCAGACATACATATTGTATATCAATGTTATTCATTTCCAATATTCAGTAATAACATGTCTGGCTTTGGGAAAATATCACATTGCTTGGAAACAGGAAAGAGTTGGTGACATGAAGGATATCAGACCATAGAAAATCTACCTCAATATATAAACTCCATCTGACCCATACAAGCATGAAAAAATAGCCATTAAAATGATGAAGATGCTGCCCTCTTCAAAACACATCCATTTGGCTCTCGTATCATTTGATTTTTTTCCAATGAACAACACTTAAACTTCACATTAACTATATCAATCAAATCCAACTTTCATATCTCATAATCAAAATGCCCCTGATAAGTTGATATTAAGCTCTTTCTCAGATTAAATAACAAAATTAATTACTAATTCTGTATTGATTAATATTGACAGTAACATTTTCTGTTTTAATTGGATATAGCATCTTTAATTATTTTAATCTATTCAAAATGTGAATATTTTAAAAAATCATTATCATTTCTAAGGATATTATAGTCTTATAGTTATTCACATTGTTTTGCTTTTCTTCACAGCTGATCCAACTCAAACCAAAACATCATAGTTTTCTCTCACATCTTTATATGCTCTGGAAGCTATTCTGTATAAGTTAGCAGCTTTTGTATCCTGTAATATTGTTACATTTTTCTACATGATTAGTAGCTTTACTGTTTACACACTCATTCTAAGTAAATCTTAGACGATACAAATTAATAACACTGTTACTATTCTCATTGCTTAAATTCCCCAATCACTCAATTTAACAGGCCATAACCATAATTAGTTTAAAGGTCCCATCACTTACACCATAATTCCAACTATCAGATGCTTTTTCTCGCAAGTAGCTCCATATCTATTCAATATGGAAAGTTATATAATCCTCTAAAGTTATATAAACCTGTTAATGTGCAAGAATTCCATTGCTATTATGACATCTTCAAAGAAATACATTTAGAGCTTCACAAATAATTGTTGCATCACAATCATAATTTCCAGTTTGATAGAGGCAATTATTAATGTCTCCTATTTATCTAACTTTCTCTTCAATTATAGAAAGATTGCTACATTATTTCTTATGAAACATTGTTCTCTTAATGTTAGGACAGCACATTTGCTGTGCTGCATTAGCTATTAACAATAACTTCAACAGGGGAGACAACCGTCTTTTTCTGGATGGAAAATGAAGGAAACTAAATTAGTGATCAACTTTCAGCAGTAGTAATAAATGATAATCTAACATTATTCATTACCTAAAATAATGTACTTGGCTAAATTTATAATAGGTAGTGGTAATGTGGTGTCTATGAGAAAAATAACTTAAACTATAAGTACAAAATCTGTTTATAACATAATTGAACACTACCATTTTATGTTCTTAGCTGCTTAATTGTACCCTCTCTCTGTGAGCTGTTAACTATCTAAAGAATAATTTTACATCTTTGTGTTAATTAAACCATTACATGACTTCAATTTTCTCAATCAACTCTATAGAAATAAGACATCAGCATCATCATAGATGGTTATAATGTAAAGTGATTGCTATCATTCTTTCACTTTCTCTCTTAATATAACAGGGGATTCAGGACTACAAGCTGGCAAAATCATTAGCACATCAGCAAAAGTGCTTCGCAATCTTCCCTCTGACTTTACATTCTGAGTTCAAATGCTGCCAAGGTCAACTTTGTCTTTTGTCTTTTCATGGTCGATAAGATAAGTGCCAGTTAAGCACTGGGGTTAAAGTAATTGGCTTATTCTCTTACACAAAAGTGTTGGCTTGTGCAAAAATTTCAAACTAATAAGACAGGATGTTCAGATTTGATTTGACAATTTTTATGTCTCAATTTTCAAAAACAGGTTGATGAATTGGTGAACAGTCAACAGCGTTGGAGAGCATAAAGATTAAAGTTGTATTTGAGAAAAAGTTGCCTGACATGGAGTACTGGAATTTATTTGAATATTGGAAATGAGTTACCTGTATCATGATGATTCACACAGGGTATCAAATTTCCAACATCAAGATTGCTACTCAATGCTCTGTGAATGCTATGAAAAATGGAAGACATGATATGGACAGCTGCAATGAAGACTATAAAGCCATGGCAGGCAGGAAGTGACTTCAATCTGGGTGGCATCATGCTGCCCTATAGGGCCTTATACACAAGTCAAACAGCTATGTGAAGCTGCTAGAGACTGTGGTAAAACCCTAGCTGGAGAGGGATGCTGCTGGAAGGTCACAGGTGTGGTAACAGGATTTGGTTCCTTGTCATACCTCCAGAAATATTGACAAGTGGTTATTGGATAATTTCTACTTCATCAGCCCCAATTTCTGGCCTCCTAATTCCCTAGTTGTAATCCCAAGGGTTACTATGGGTAGGGTGTGGCTCAGAAAGACACAAACTGCTCTGCCTGCGACACCAAGGCCAAGCTGGTGGCCAAGATTAGAGAGATGCTTGAAGATCTTTCCAGGGACACAGTGAGGAATGTGGGCACAAGCTTTCTAAACCATCTAAGGGTGTGGTGGATGCTGAGGGCAACTACTTGGAATAAACTTTTATCTCCCAGCCACTATCTAGTTGTCACACTTTGAATTTGTTTTTAAATACTTTTATTCTTGGATGGAAATTCATGTTTTATTTTCCTTTTATGTAAACTGTCAAATTTAGTCCAGACATGCTCTCTGTGTGTGAGTGTGTGTATGTGTGTGTGTTTGAGTGTGTATGCATTTCAGTGTGTGTGTATGTGTGTTTGAGTGTATGTGTATGTGAGTGTGTGTATGTGTGTGTGTGTGTGTATGTGTTTGAGTGTGGTGTCTGAGTGTGTTGTGTTTGTCCCCTCATTGCTTGACAATCAGTGTTGATTTGTTTATGTTCCCATAATTAAACAGTTTAATGAAAAAGACTGATAGAATAAGTACCAGACTTTAAAAATAAGTACTGGGTTTGATCTGTTCAACTAAACTCTTCAAAATGATGCCCCAGCATGGCCACAGTCCATTGACAGAAACAAGTAAAAATTAAAGAAAATCAGCCAATATCATCACCATTATCATCACTACTACCACTGCCATCACCACCATCATCATGTGAATATATACTGTAATGTATATGGAAGTAGAAAAACGTTAAAGGCCATTGCTGTTTATATGAGCAAGTAGAAAATATATATATTGAATATCCATTGTGGCATCTGACATTGCAAAGACATTATGATAACAATAATGTAGGCTGTATTAATGTTTACATGTGTCCATTGTATCATCATTGTTGTGTTACATCATACAAACTAAAATCTGGTTGTGTTTTTTAGCCTTAAAAGAGTACCATGGGAAATTATTGCTCATTCCTGTAAGAAATGGTAGCAAAGTATCTTTATTCCAATTTTCATTATTTCCTATTACTTGACAAATGGCAAAATAAATAAGCTTGAACATAAATTCTGTCTTACTTTTTCTTTCTTTTTTTTTTAGTTCATCTAATTCTATCTTTTCATTTAGATCCAGAACATGGCATTTGACAGATTTTCTTTCATTTGAAATAAGTCTTAACACGCATACATCTCCAGAAAAAAAGCTTAGTTTTATCAACATTCTACAGTCATGTGGTGCATAACTTCCTACTGTATTCAGTTTCTTCAGCTTTTCAGGTAGAGCACTGGGGCCTCTTTATCATGACTTGTATAAAACTGTCAACCCAATTCATGTATACAGGTAACCATCAACAGATATTTCTACTTCTTTAGTTTCTTGCTTGACTAATGAGATTCTATCAACATTTTCAAGCTGCTGCTACATATAACATAAACATTCAATATCTTGTATCCTTCAAGGCAGTGAGCAGGCAGAACCACTAGCACACCAGGCAAAATGCTTAGTAACATTTCATCCATCTTTATGTTCAAATCATGCCAAGGGTGACTTCGCCTTTCATCCTTTTGGGGTTGATAAAACATGTACCAATTGAGCACTAGAGTTGATGTAATTGACTTACCCTTCCTCAAAATTGCTGTTCTAGTGTCTAAAGTTTGAAACCTATATTTTGTGTTCTTTAACACATGGATGTAAACCCATCCAGTTATTTTAGTTGCAACAGATGGCTAGATTAGATATTTTTTGGTAAATTTTGTAATGAATTTAAACAGAAAATAATCACAAGATATTTCAGATTCAAAACAGTCTTACATTTTATGAAGTTTCAAAAATAAAAATTTAGCTGACTATATTCCAAAATTGTTGAAATAATTATTTCAACAAAAGCTATATGTTTTGCTGTAGAGTGTATTTAATATTATATAATACATCCAGAGCTTTAAAATATTGATTTATTCAAATGCAACTGGTAATGTAAGCCTGTTAATGTATTGAAATGTAAACTTGTACTAAGAAATATTCCTATGAAAAACATGAAGAAAGTCAATACTGTAAATTGTTTCTCTCATGCTGAGTAAAAGAAAAGCATTTATAAAAGAAAAATCATTTTCATAATCTAGGTGAGTTAAAACTTCTTTTGCCAGCTTAATAGCAATATAATAGATGTCTTTTTAATCTATGGTTCTTTGTTCAAAGCCATTTAAGAACCCATTTCAGCAAACAAAATCCTGGGGAAAAAGATTTTAGGAAACAAATTATCTCATTTATGATTATTTTGACTTTATTCTTTAAAGTCAATTATTTATCATTAAAATATATTTAGGAAGGAATATATTACGAAATGTTCATACTATACTGAGAAATCCAATGGATTATTAAAATGATAAAATGATATTTAATGGAAAATGAAGGTTCATAATGTAAATATTATATCTGAAAATAGAATAGAAGTCATGGAAGAAGTTATGAAGTATATATTTAATTCCTGGCTTTACAAATGTTATCTCTTATAGTACAAAGTATCTGGAATCAATATAAATTATTGAAATAATGCAGTACATTTACTTCTCTTAAATATTATATAGCTTTGTAGAAAATAAATAATATTATAATAAAAAAATATAACAATAAATAAAAAAAAAATAAATGAATGAAATAAAAATAAATAGGTGAAATAAAATTAAAATAAATTAAATATTAAGTATATTTTTAAAAAAGAAAAATATTTATAACAAAGATGGCAGTTTTGACATGTAAAAATGTCATACAATAGAACAAAAAATTTCATACATTGATAGATATGGAACAACATTTTCTTCTAATTTTACTAATATAATTTCTCTTCAACTATAATTTTCTACTTTTCTTTTTCTCTGATAACTTATCAGAGTACTTATATGAAAAATAAATTAAACTAGGAAATTACAATACAACCTGTACAATATGAATGCCAAGAAAGTTATTTCTCACTTGTAACATGCAATGAAAGTTTATAAGCACTTAAAAAAACATTATACTAACCACTTCAAAAAATATACTTTGCTGTGATTGTTGTTGTTGTTATTATTATTATTAGTTTTCCTATTGAGAATTGAAAGAATATTGCTTTGATTAATAATCCTAAGTGTCTTTGTATCAAATTAACAACTTCCCTCTAAATATCTACTAATTCATTTCCCATTTGCTAGTCTTTCAGAAGGAACCAAAAAAGACAACCTACTTCTACATTCTATCTAGATTTTTAAAATAATCTCTTCCCTGAAGACTAACTGAAATATGCTTCCTGAAACTTAAAACTAAGATACTGAAAGATAGGATAATTATAAGCTGTCTAGTTTATATTTCAAAAAAAAAAAAAAGAAAAGAAAAAGGAAAGAAAGAAAAATTGTGAAAGATAACTATGAATTATGATTTTATAAATGTATGTATGTGTGTATATATAAAAGAAGTTTGAAAATGCCAATCTATATATATATATATATTTATATATGTGTGTGTGTGTGTGTATGTATCTATCTATCTATCTCACTCTCAACATATATATATATACATATATATATATATATATATATATATATATATATATATATATATGTGTGTGTGTGTGTGTGTGTGTGTGTGTGTGTGTATCTATATCTATATATATGCATATATATGTATGTATGTATGTGTATATATATATATATATATATATGTACGTATAGATAGATAGACAGATGATTATATTCAATTCCTTGCAGTATATTTTTTCATATACTTATTTATTGACATATACATTCATGCACATGATTATATGTGTGTGTGTAAATGCATACATATGTACATGGATACATAAATACATACATATATACTTAAATACATACACAGCATTTTGTCAATCAATCTCTTTAACTAACACAACATACATAAAACATTTGAAAACATATTGACTATACACTCCTCAATTTTGCTCACATGAGTAAAGTAGAAAGGAAACAAGAAAACAAACATACAATACACATCAATAGTTCTCTTCAAATCATTGGCTCCCTATTTAAGAAGAGGAGAAGAGAAAACCAGAATTTTATCTTCCTTTCTTCCATATTGAGTAAATGTCAATCATGCTAGCCCTTGAAACAAACAAGTTGCCGACATATTCAGATACCTGCCAATATGATGATCACATTTGATAATTGTTCTCTGTCAGAGGCAGTCTTCTTTATAAATTGATGCTCTCAATCATTAATGTCGCTATTATCTATTGTGAATGGTACACCTTTGTGAAAACAGATCTACTCAAGCTATTCAGGACGTAAAGGCATCGTTAAAGAAGAGCTTATCTTAATGATATTCTTTTTCTCTGGTTTCATTCAGGATGTGAGCTAGCCTCTAAGAACAAGGAGGTACTCACTTTTTCTATGGCCACTGATAACTCATTCTCTTTTCGTTTTTCACATACACAATTCCTTTTCTTATTTCTTTTGTTTTCTTCTCTCTCTTTCTGTTTCTATCTTACCCTCTTTCTCTCTCACTTCCCTTCTTTCTCTTTGTTAACATAAAATTCTTTCATTAAGTTTAATACTAACACAGATACATTTAGTTAAAAAGCATACTTGTGCAATTTATACACTCATATTTTTACAGTTCTATGTTCACTTGACAGAAATTAATTTATGAAATATAAGGAAATACATATTATACTCTCTTATGTAAACATATAATGACGTATATTTTACATATTTTTTTTTACCGGACTGAGTCACTGGACTGTGGTTATGCAGGGGCACCACTGTGAAGGATCTATTTTATCACATTACACCCAGTATTTATTTCAAGCATGAAGTGACACAGCATAAGCAGCAACACATCTTTCACCAAATTCAACAAATGCAAAGACAAACAACTATGTATGTATGTATGTATGTATGTATGTATGCATGCATGTATGTATGCGTGTATGTATGTGTGTGCTTATGTGCACACACATACACACACACACACACATGCATGAGCTTCTGCATAGTATCCATCTACCAAATTTTATCCAAAAGGTATTTACCAGCCTAAGTCTACAATAGAAAACAATTGTCATTAGTGCTGCACAGCTGCATTGAACTTAGAACGACATAGTTGTGAAGAGTACTTCTTAACCACATGGATGTGGTTGCATCTAAATGTATATAGTATATATGTGATATGTGAGAGAGAGATATGTGATATATAAGAGAGGTGTACAGCAAAAACAACACAAGTACAATTGAATTTCTGTAAAGATATTAACATGAAATATTTCATAAAATACCTGCAACATTACATAGTTCATAATGTGTACATTAATACTAGAACATGTGTATATGTATTTTTGTGTATGTGTATGCATTAGTGTGTGTGTGTGTTTGTGCATGTGAGTGTTTGTGTGTCTGTGTGTGACAATGTTGTTATACAGTGTATATTCTTTTCTAATCTAGGCACAAGGCATGTATATTAATACAGACATGTATGTGTGACAACATTGTTGTCCTACTTGTAATATTAATAGAATACAAGAGTACGTATTGAGAGCTTGAAATTTAATAATGCTTGGGGTCCCTTTGTAATCTTTTTCATTCTGGGAGAATGTGAAAAATCAGTTCCTTCTATTGAGAACACGTTGCCAAAATTGAGCTCTCTGACAAAATGAACATGCAAAAGTAAGTTCTGATTGGATGGAAATAACCAATAAAAAAACTCAGCTGTGTAAGTTTACCAGATTTCTGCTGTTCCAGTAAAGTGACTATGTGACATGTATAGTTCAATATATCAATTGGTACCCCAAAACAATACCAACATTCTTTCATCGTTAATAAAACCTGTCAAAAAGACATAAAGTAATTGACAGTTCCTGATTAACTGAAAGTCATGTACATACTATATATGTGATATGTGAGTATGTGAGTGTGAGAGAGAGAGATCATATGTACAACAAAAACAGCACAAGTACAATTGAATTTCTGTAAAGATATCAACATGAAATATTTTATAAAATACATGCAACATTATATAGTTCATAGTGTGTATATTAATGCTAGAGTGTACATATGTGTTTGTATGTATGCGTATGCATTAGTGTGTGTGTGTGTGTGTGTGTGTGTGTTTGTTACATTAATAGTGAACTAAAGGACAAGTAAATACCAGAAAGGTGGATGTCACATTCTTCAATGGAATTTAAACTAATGATCCAGTACCAATGATTTCATAATGTCTAATTCATCAGTAAAAAAAAGCATCAATACTAGATCATTGATAAAATGATATTTAAATATATATATATATATATATACATATATAAATATATAATACACACACACACACACATATATAAAATAGAAACATTGTTGTTCCTAAATCTCTCAACGAGAGATATTCAGTAGCAGCACTTTAAAGTAACAATTCACAGATACTGCTTTGGTGGATACTAACCTCCCCTGTTTGAAAATATAAGGACACAGATTGTGTGTCTTATAGCCAGTTGGAGCCAATGTCTCCTGGGTGCTAAACAACAGTAGCATTTGGCCCAAAATGGAACTGCCATATTAGGTTGGCAAAAATTCATTACTTTATATATAATTTATTTGCCATGATAGATCACTAGCCACTACACATTCTTTATTTTCTCTCCTTGTTTCTGTGTTCCTTTCTGTGGAAGAGTGTAGGCTCGAAACATTAAAGACTTTTACACTTCCTGAGCATAAAACTAATAAACCTGTTTGTAGTCTACACCACCTGTCTTTGTCTTTTGTTTTTGTTTTTTTGTGAATTCTCCCTATATATATATAATAGCCTATTATGACAATTTACTGATTGTCCTAAACTATACACATATAAATTCCTCTATTTACCTAATATCAAGGTCTCATTCTTTTGTTGCCATTTATTATTATTATTATTATTATATATAATGCATGTATATCTATACACACATATACATTTGCAATGTGTGTGTGTGTGTGTGTGTGTGTGTACACGTATATATGGAATGACAAAGGACCAAGATATCTAGTGTCTTGCTGTACTCAAGAAGACCTATCCTCCACAGCAGAGGTGTTCTTGTCACCCCGTCCCCCAGCTGAAGAAGATTGGCTTTCCAGAGCCCTGTCCTGGTGCCATGTGGAAAGCACCCAAGCACACTCTGTAAAGTGGTTGGCATTAGGAAGGGCATCCAGCTGTAAAAATCAAACCAAATCAGACTGGACCCTGGTGCAGCTCTCCTGCTTGCCAGCTCTGGTCAAACCATCCAACTCATGCCAACATAGAAAATGGACTTTAAAGTAGTAGTAGGAGGAGGAGGATATTGTTTGTTTCTTGCTGCATTGATTTGAACTGGCATTTGGTTATGAAATTTCTTTCTTTCTTGATGCATTGCTGTTGTGATCTGCCATCTACAAAATCAGGGAAAGATCACAGAATTTGGTTGTTTCTCACTGGCACATATCTTTATGTGTTCATTGAATTCTATTTGTTTTCTGCCATTCTCGTTTGCTATCTATGCAGAGTCATGCATTGTCATAAGGTTTCTCCCTACATCAACAGCCTCTATTATTTTCAGCACTTCAACTACACTGCTTAATCTACAACTACTGTTTCTACAACTGCATCTAATGTAGCCACTATTTCTAATACGACTACAACTGTTGCTACTACTACTGCCACCACCATCACAAAAGTTAATAATCACTCCTTAATACCAACATTGTTATTAAGATACAAAAGACAACTGCCATCACTAAAACTGTTACTAATTGTTTTATGACCCAGCAGATATCAGAGGAAAACCAAAGGCTAGTACTGTGTGAATTGAATTTTGTAAGTAAATCATATGACCTTCCAAAAACTGATAACATGAAAGATTAATTAAATTTATTTCAATTTATTTTCTCTTCTCTTGCAGCATGACTTAAAACAATTGAAACCGGCAGGATATTTTGATAAAAATGTAAATATTGTTTTTCTTTTTTCATGGTGAAGTTATCAAAGCAATTTCTTTTTGTTTTTAGTGCATACATACATGCGTACATATGTACATACACACATACATACATGTGTGTATGTATGTATGTATGTATGTATGTACGTATGTATGTACACATGTATGTACACATGTATGTATGTATATATATATATATATCATTGTTCAGTTTTATTTCTAGATGTCTTACCAGTAGAGAAAGAGCTGGTTTCTATGATGTATGTATGTATGTATATGAAGTGAGAGCACTTGTTTGTTCTTTCAGATATTATATTGTCTATTTAAAAATGATCATTTGTAATTTTATGTGACTTTTGCTGCTACTTTTCCTAGTCACTGTTGTCAGTTCATAATTGGAGGCTTTCATGCTATGTTGTTTAAGATATCACAATATACTTTGGGAACTCCAGTACAGACACAGAAACATAGACACATGTTTTACTTTCATTTACTACTTCACAGTAGTACACACACACACATGTACACACACGCACACACATACATACATGCATATACACACACATACATACAAACACTCCCATGCACGCACACACACACACATATATCGATAGATAGATATGAAATGGTACATACAACTCAAGGTACATAACACCTGTTCATCAGAATCGTCATCTTTTATTTATGACAGAAAATGCGGTTGTTACAGTTCAAGGGATGTAATCTAAATATAGGTAATGGTAAATTATCTCCTTGTTGACTGGTTTAAGGCTATCTGCTATATTCCGTGTAAAAGTATTGAAGCTCCCTAGTGTAATGAATATACTTGCACACATTTGTATACAGCGAACGTGTTCAGCTATTTCCTTGCATGTATTGGCATACATAAAGAACTTTAGCATTTGCATGAATAGCACATATTTTATCTCTTGTATTTATATTTGCTTTTATACACATGTTGTGCTTACATACATTCAGATGGCATTCATAGATCTCCATGTACATATAGACACTCAATTACACATATACACACCCAATAAAGCCAGCATCATCTTCTGGTGCATACATATGCATAAACACATATTGAAAACGGTCCTGCACACACATATGCCTGCATATTTACGAGCACACAGGAATTTCCAGTGTAAAATGCTTAGTACATATGCAGATAATACTTTTTCTACTACAGGTATGGGGCTTGAAAGTTTGGTGGACGGAGCTAGTCAATTAAATCGCCCCAGTGCTCATCTGGTACTTATTATATTGGCCCCCAAATGGATGAAAAGCAAAGTTGACCATGACAGTATTTGGACACAGGGCATAAAGAGCTGGAACAAATGTCACTAAGCATTTTGTCTGATACTCTAACAAGTCTGCCAACTTATGTAGATAACGTTATAGGTGAGCTGGCCGAATTGCTAGCAAGCTGGGAAAAGCACTGAGCAGCATTATGTTCATCTTCATATTCTGAGTTAAAATTCTGCCAAGGTTAACTTTGCTTTTCATCCTTTTGGGGTTGATAAAATAAGTACCAGTTGATCACTGGGGCTGATGTATTTGACTTACTCTTTCTCCACAAATTACTAGCCTTTTACCAAAATTTGGAGCTGGTATTGTACATATAAACTATATGTACCCACTGATACACAGATGTACCTGTGGTGTGATTAGGCGTGCATACACCTCTATATGAAACATGCATACATACCTCTGTAGGTTCATGCAATGTCTAAAGAATGACATATGGTTGTCTATGCATCCATAGACCTTCTACATATTTGCACCAGCATGTGTGGGTACAGCAGCACATTTTGTAATTAAGGACACACAAGAAGCAAGAGGAAATATTTGGTCTGTTCAAAAAGTATCCAGTCTATTGCCATAGTAACAAAGCTAAATCATGCATAGTAAAGCCGCTTGGCACAGATTGACCTTGAACTTTGTTGTGCATGTGCACTAAGTTTTAACCTTCTTGCTTACTTCCGTTGTATACAGCAGTGCTTGGAAGGAAGGTGTGTAGCATGCGATCATAGCATTGACCATACCTCAAGAATACCTTTGTCTGAAGATTTGTGATTTTGGTTGAATCACATCATTTTATGTTTATTTGTATGCTTCCATATGTTGGACAAGTCTACTCATGTAGATTGACTAGCTATTTGTATCAGTTCATTGTCATTCTTCATAAGTTTTAGCACCCTGAGGTAAGTCTTTACTGCATATCCCCACATTCTTTTTTGTTTTTTTGGTCATCTTGTAACTATTTTTCCTCTTTCGCTTACCTCAACTTCATCTTTTATCCACATTGATATACAATTCATATAAACTATTATTTTCATCATCATCGTCATCGTCGTTTAACGTCTACTTTCCATGCTAGCATGGGTTGAGAATATCAAGACTATATATTAAATGTCAATTTATCGACCCTGAAAGGATGAAAGGCAAAGTCGACCTCGGAGGAATTTGAACTCAGAACATAATGACAGACAAAATACTACTACGCATTTCGCCTGGTGTGCTAACGTCTCTGCCACCTCACCACCTTAAAATTATACATGTTCTGTCTGGTTTTGTAAAATCTAGCTTCCAAAGATTAATACTGGAGCATTTAGTCAATTTCCCCTATAATTATTGTTATATAAGTGAACCAAGTACCTGCAGATTTCTCATCAATTCAGCATAGTTCCTTTTTTTTCTTATTTTTACAAATCTTTAACATTATGTTGACATTGGCTGGGCAACTGATTTCAACTGCAGTGCATACTTCCTTTTATCTGCCCAGATCAATATGTGCAATTACATCATGTACAGTTTTGAAACTTTCTGGAAATACCCTGTATACTTACATACATATGTGCATTACATACATATAAAAAATATAAATAGATACATGCACGCACTCATACATATAATAGATATAAATAGGTATATGCATTACATATATGCAAAACACATAACTACAGACATATAAATATGTAACTATATATATGTGTGTGTGTTTGTGTGCATCTAGTCTTTGAAGAGAGACGTAAATATGTTGAAACAATTTACTGCTGTAAAGCATCATCTGGTTAATAAAAGAATATTGGCTCTGCATCAATAATGCATTAAATACTTTCTTAAGTCATAGTCAACTCTACTTATGAACTTGATTTATATCATGTATATATATATATATGTGTGTGTGTGCATGTGTGGACATGTGTGTGCATGTATGTGTGTGTTTAGATGCATGCATACATATTCACTTTATATAAGAATATATCTTTAGCCTCACTCACAAACAGTTTTGAATTAAAGTCCAAACGACTATAGAATTGTAATTTCTACATTGCTAGATCTCAACATTGGTGTGGTTAAAGTATGCTTTCCCATTCTTATTAGTAACATGTCAGACCATTCCAGAATGTGTCATTTGGTATTGCAAATTTTGTAATTAGTACTTGAGGAAAACTATTTAGGAATGTACAATGTATAACATTCAGTTAGTTTTCATCGTCATCATTGTTTAACGTCTGTTTTCCATGCTGGCATGGGTCGGATGGTTTGACTGAGCTCAGGAAAGCCAGTGGCTGCACCAGGCTCCACAATCTGACCTGGCAATGTTTCTAGTTAGATGCCCTTCCTAACACCAACCACTCCGAGATTGTAGTAGGTGCTTTTTACATGCCACCAGCACAGGAGCTAGTCAGGTGGCCCTGGCATCGATCATGTTCAGATGGTGCTTTTTACGTGCCACCAGCACGGGTGCCAGTCAGAGGGCACTGGTATCGACCACATTCAGATGGTTGTTTTCATGTGCCACCAGCACAAGTGCCAATTAGGAGGCACAGGCATCAACCAAGTTTGGATGGTGCATTTAACATGTCACCAGCATGGGAGCCTGTCAGGGGCACTGGCCACAGCTAAAATATCGACAACCTCATTCTAAAATAGTTTTATAGTTATACTCCTGTAAATAATATGTAAGTTTAATGAGGGAGATATCAAGATCTTGACCTATTTACCTGCTTGAGTTTCAACGGTTTTAGTGTTTTCTGATCTTCGTGTTGAATGGTTTTGATGGTGTTCCTCCCATCACAATCTGTAATTTTATGAAGTAACTTAGCCTTATTCATCCTTATCTCTCTACATGGAATTATCCAAGCCAATGAGAGAAGTGTTATGTGATCATTTGGCCTTCTGAAAATGGCATTCAAATTTCCTCAAATTATATCCTACCATCTTTAAATGAGAGTGACACATTGAATAGAATAGTACTGAAAATGCAAAGTACCAAGAGAAGGACTGGAGGAAAAAGAAACTGGAATGCTTTACGTCATATATTTGCTCGATCAGAATCGACCTGAAACTGAATAACAACAACAATAAAAACACCAACATGGAAACACTTAGGTAAATGTTTTCCTCTGACCTTCCCAACTACCTCACTGTTACCTTCATTTCAAGCATAGCATGTGATAGGGCTGCAGTGGCATAGCTAGGGCGTGTGCTGCCTTGGGCTGTTTGCCTTCCCCATTCTACCGAGGGGTGATACAACCAATACAGGCTTATGCACCAGACCCAAAAATGCTTCCCCTCCATAAAAGCATCACCTGAGGTGGACTGCCTCTTGACCACTCCTTTGCTACACTGCTGTCAGGCTGCTCTTTTTTTTTTTAGGGCTAACAGTTTAGATTCAATAGAGGAAGAGTTAACAAACATGCTTACTTATTTCACATGCTACTATCGCACCTTTAAGAACTTCCAAAATTGCCCTTCAAAGTTGTACTTGTTTTATCAATTTTTGATCAGCATGTGCCTATAGGAACATTAGCAAAGTTATATTTCAAAGGTTTCATCTTTCCTTTAGAACTGAACAGTTGCTGGCTCTATAGAAGGCACAAGTGCATCCAAATAGTACATCTTACATGTATAGTTTGGTAAAGCTCTACATAAAAACAATATCCTATAAGAATCTTTTTTGACTGATTTTGAAACCTTCACTCATTAAGACACTGCAACCTCTAGCAAACTGACATACAATATCCTAATGTCCTTTCAATTTTTTCCTATCAATATTATTGTTTCTGGTTTGAAGTAGCAAGCTGTGTACTACCAATCTACATGCCTTTCCTTTTCCTTCTTGTCCATACTATATCTTACACCTAAACATTTTGACCAAACCTTTACCCTCGGGATTGTTATTATCTGGAACTCACTTTCTAATTGTTTCTTACACAAGCAATACTAAACTGAATATCAACTACATCACCCTACCCAACTAAGCAAACTTTCAGAATTTAAAAGTACTTCTCTTTTCCTGGGATTAAAATATAGAAAAAGGAATGACCTCACTAGTCCAGGCTACTCAACCCCCAAATTAGGAATGCCACTAGTTTTCTTATTAGATGACAAATGGTCATGTACTACTTTTGATATAAGTAAAAGAAGAAACTGAATGGATTTCATGGCTTTAATAAGATCATTAATGATATAAATATTGTTTGATAGCTACAAGTGGAAATGAAAGCTTATTCATATCTTACTAATATTCTATGAAAAAAAATCAAACAATTTGAAATCTAAACTAAATTTTAATAGTCTGCTACCATAACCATTCAAACAGTCATATTTGTCATTACATAAATTCATTTTAACACATCACCTAAAATCTAATTTTGAGAAAAATTCTAATATTGCTTCTTTGAAGTGGATTAATGAAATTTGGGACTATCAAAACTAATAAGAACCAGCCAATCAAAGCCAGTTGTTGACTTAGAATATATTATAGAAAAATATTGAGAATTGATAATTAATTAACCGTCTGATACTTATCTGTCTTTTTCATTCATTCATTTTTTTTTATAATAATAATAATAATAATAATAATATATATATACACAGACACACACATTTATATATATATATATATATATATATATATATATATATATATATATATATATGTACATATATATATATGTATATATATATATATATAAGCTTCTATAGGCTTTGAACTTCGTTATTGCTCATTAAATTCTGTAAGCAAGTTAAACTGCTGTTGTATCTGTCTGTCATGATTATAATGTGTCTGTCTCTTTTCATAACCCTCTTTCTCCCTCTCACACACAAGGTGAGTCACAACTCTATGAACGTTAACTACCAAGGGAGAGAATACTATAAAGGTCTAGTTTTTCCCCTAAGGTATTTCAGGTTGCATGAGTCATCTGAATCTCTAGGCCATAAACAAAGGGAATCTATTCTCTAAAGAGAAGTACTCTGTTTGCCAAATAAATCATTCATGCTTAAATGTATATGGGCCATCTTGAATCTGGTTTAGTCATTTAATCAAAATAAATCAATCAATATCTACTTGTCTGATATGCTTCGCTTGCACATATTTTTATGTATAAATCTATGCTGGTAAGGATTTATTTATGTGTCTATATATGAACTGGTCTCTTTAATGTGTTGGTATGCCTGTATAAGCACATCCCACACACCACATACCCGCATCTCATGTCCACACCACATATGTACACACATACAAGCTCACATGCACAGATACTCTCTGTCACATACACACATACACTCAAACACACTCTCATACACAATCACAGACACAGCTACTTTCTGTCACATACACACACGCTCATATACATACCCTCTTATACACACTCACATGCACAGATACTTTTTTGTCACATACATACAGATGTACACACACACACACACACACACACACGCTCTCTATCTACCTATCTTTCTCCCTCTCTTTCTTTCTCTCTCTCATATGCATACAACACAAATATATGTGCATACATATATACCTACCTACATACATACATACATATATAATACATACATACATACATATATACATACAATATATATTTGTAGGATTTGAAGTATATAGAGAGCAATATTTATTAGGTGTATATCAAGAGTTGTATTCAAACTTTCAATTCAAATAAGTTGTATATATTACCTAACTAATTAATACAAGATATTATGTCAATTTAATGATAGTATTAAGCATGGAATTTAATACTTCAGATTTTATTTCTCACTGATTTAACAATAATTGCTATTCACATTTTGAACATTAACATTGATAGTTGGAATTTTTATACTTCAACAGAATCCACTTCTTTTAAGGAATATATTATCATATATTTTATCATTATCTTCAATTCAAACTGGTTAGCACAGAACTGGATAAGTTTATCCTGAAATTTTGAGGAAAGCTTTTTATGGGATATAGGAAATATATGAATTGCTTCTGGTATTATTGAAAATTCTCAGTGCTTTGCTTAAACATCAACATTTTGCCTCCTCACAGTGTACAAATATATTCAAATTTGCAGTGGCATACATAGTGAGTGTACTGTGTGGTGTTACTCTTGTCAGTGGATGGCAGAATTTGTGGGACATCAGAGAAAATGCTATGCAACACTTAGTTATTTATCATTATATTAAAGAATTCTGAATCTGCCAGGATTGGTTTGATCTGATTTTACTTTTCATTTCCTCAATATTTATATCTTATTGACCTCAAAAGGATGAATGACAAAGTACCAATGATACAATGGGAAGAGATTAACTCAGCAATCTGTAACCTTGCTTCAAAATGAGAAACCAATTGATTATTTGACTTGCTAGCTAGAAATAGCCAAATCTCCCCCAAATCACACCCCAACTAACTTCAAAAACAAAAACAAAGTTATGCTACTTAATACTTAATATAGCTATAGACACACAAAATAATGAGAGGGTCATGGGTTGAATGCATTTGATCATAGGTCTCAATCAAGGTTAATCTGAAGTTAAACAACAACAATGAATGACTGAAATAATAATGGTAACCCAAATTATAAAGAATGATAGGATCATTTTGTAAGTGTTCCTCGGCAGGTGAATGATTAAGTTTGATATACTGAAATATATCAAATTAACCTGAAGCAATGTCTGAGATAATGAGAACAAAATATGGGTTGTAAGTAATAAGATAATATATTAAATTAGCAACTTGCTAATCTTGTTATCTAAGGATGGGAAGTATATTTGATTATCTTTGATTTATTTTTAAGAATGTTATAATATTGGTTTCAAGTTTTGGCACAAGACCAGCAATTTTGGAAAGGGATGGATCTTTGTGGTTTTTGTCAGTTTACTATTATCTTTAAAAGAATTTTTTAATGTATCATATAGATGTACTTTATGATGCTGAATCCAAATTTGTTATTCATTTATTCCAGAAAACTTTTGCTAAAATGTTACAGGTGTTCAAAGTTTGATGGTTTTTAGAATTCTTAGCCAATCAGAAAACAGCACATTTGCTGACTCCTCCATCATCAGGAAATGGGGTGGGGACGTTGGCATGTCAAAACATTGCTTGAAATAAGTCAAAACATTAAAATATACACAAATGAAGTTAACATTAAAACATTAACAAGCAAATAAAATATTTAAAAGCTATGAACAAACAAACCAATAGGAGTTGCTAGAAATAACAGTCAAGATATCGTTTAAAATAGACGTTTATTAGTTAAAAATATTCAAGGATGAAAGTTTACAATACACTCTATGATTTTTATAAAATAAACTAGCTGGCCTCGTGCCATAAAAAATGACTGCTAATTGTAGTATTTTATATATAAATATGGATGGTAAATCAAATTAATAGACTTCTCAGTGTTCACATACATTCACATGGTTCTCTTGTACATGCACACATACACATATACTCATACAGAGTTGAAACGCTGTTTGATTTTTCTTTTCAGCATTGACTTTTCACCATCTCACCAGTTTGCCATCACCCCTTCCTTCCTTATTTATCTAATACCTCTTCCTTTCTCATTCATGTGTTGTGATGGAGAAAAACATAAGAGTATTATAACAGTAGAAGAAGATTATCTTTCTCATATCTCTTTCTTCTCCTTGTGCGCATGCGCAGCATTTTTGGTTACTATGGAAATAGTGTTTTTCACCACAGTGATGTGTAAAATACTCGCTTCTGATTGGCTCAAATATCCAAATTTTAAAGGCTAATAACTTCTCAATTATGGAATTATAGGGGAAATAAATTTCATTTTCATAATTAGTATACAAAACTTAATCCATATACCAAATTTGAAAACAATTGGAACAGAATTGTAAACAGTGATGAAAACCACGAAGATCCAAAGGGATAAGTCAGTTACATTGACCCCACCCAATTGTCAAACGGTACTTATTTTATCAAATTTGAAAGGATAAAATGCAAAGTTGATCTCTGCAGAATTTGAACTCAGAACATAAAGACAAATAAAATGCTGCTAAGCATTTTGCTTGGTGTGCTAACAATCCTGCCAATGATGCTATAATGCTGAACACATTTTACTTGCTTCAGTGACTGGACTATGGCCATTCTGGGACACCACCTTGAAGAGTTTTAGATGAACAAATCAACACTAGTAATTATTTTAAAGTCTATTATTTATCAGTCTCTTTGCCAAAGAGTGATATAAACAAACCAATACTATTTGTCAAGCAGTGGGTAAGGGGTCAAACAAATATACACATGCTTCCACACAGTTTCCGTCTACCAAATTTACTCACAAAGCATTGGTTGGTTCAGGGTGATAATGAAAGACAATTGCCCAAGGTGCTGCACTGCAGAATTGAACCAAAATAAAATAAAAAGGGAAAGAGGACTATCATACTAACACTCATTATTTAATAGACATTACAGAATCATTACCATGTCAGACAAAATGCATAGTAGCATTTCTTCTGATTCTTTACATTCTATGTCCAAATCCTATCAAGGTTAAGTTTTACATTTCATCTTTTTGGGATTGATAAATTAAGAACCAGTGAAGTACCAGGTCGATGTAATTAACTAAGCCCCTCCTGTTAATATCACTGACCTTGTATCAAAATTTGAAACATCCATTGATTACAGAGAAGCTGGCAGAATTATTAGAGCATCAGAAAAATGCTTTCTAGTATTTCTCATGAGTTCAAATCATATTAAGCCCAACTTTGCCTTTCATCCTTCTGTAGTTGACCAAATAATGTACTAGTCTCATAAAAAGCTTAGTGGTATTAACTCTTCCCTTCCTTCAAAATTGCTGGCATTGTGCCTAAAGCAGAGACCATTATTTTCTACTGCTATTCTCAGAATACATATGCAAAATAGTTATTTTACTTATTCTTTGAACGAATTTAATCACCAGTGAATATTTGTTGGAAAATAATTGAAATTATTTCCTAAAGACTATTAATTAAATTATGCTATAATATATACTTAATGGTAATAGTTTCGTATGTGACAGCATATCAAATGTTTAAAGCATATGATATAAATCTTTCAAAGCAAAGACCTGTAAACAGATGCACGCACGCACACATATAGATATATACACACATATAGGCATGTATATATATATATATATATATATATATAACTAAAATAGACAGAAATAATGCCTTGTGTAATATTTATTTATTTATTATAGGCATACAGCTGTTTCAGATATGTATTTGGGTGTATTCATGGTTTGATTTTGTCAATCAATCAATTGATCAACTGAAAATATAGGGAACCTTCCCAGCACAATGCTATCTTCCTCAGAGTCAAAACAAATCAACAGCCAAAGAAAAAGAAGAAAAGAAAGAGAAAGAATTTGTCCACTGTAGCATTTATATGGAACTAGGTCTCCTGTTTCTAGCCATCAGCCTTATGCTATTGATCTCTCTTAACAGGGCGAATAGCATTGATATCCAGTAATGAAATTTGATAACCCACAACCTTCTTAGTGTTAGTGGCAGGCTTTTGTCATTTACTACTATATGACTTCAGATTACCTAGAATCAGAACTGATCACAACATATTTTTGTTAGCCTGGTGTATTTATATCTGCTGAGAGCTTAAGAAGTGTTTTGCTTGGGTTACTAGCTTTTATTAATCCCTCTTGTTCTGATATATATTTAGATCACTTGGATTTTTGGCTGCATCAACCTGTTGGCTTACTCAGGCAGTTGAGTAACAAAGGCCCCAGAAAAACTGCCACGACTAAATACTTGCCTGACATCACTGAAAAGAACTCAATGTGGATATAGGTGAAGAGGAATGACCAATGGACCTAATTATGGATTCCATTGGGCATTTACAGGAATACAAGGAAGAAGAGAACTGGTTCGTTCATCAGTCAGAGTGACCTGGTGGGCTGAAACACAGACCTGGGAACAAAAAATGACCGAGCTCAAATCCTACTGGAGACAGGATTTTGGAAAGCAGCAGCAGGAGGAGTGTCAAGTATAAGGGCCAAAACACTTGTTGGATGGGAGTTCTTCCTCTGAAGATCTCCCTGTTGTGCAGTTACCTTGCAGCGAGTTTCTATTATTTACATATATATATATATGTGTGTGTGTATATATATATATATATATATATATATATATATATATATATATATATATATATATATATATATATATATGTATGTATATATATATATATATATATGTATATATATATATATATATGTATATATATATATATGTATGTATATATATATATATGTATATATATATATATATGTATGTATATATATATATATGTATATATATATATATATATATGTATATATATATATATATATGTATATATATATATATATATATATATGTATGTATATATATATATATGTATGTATATATATATATATGTATGTATATATATATATATATATGTATATATATATATATATGTATGTATATATATATATATGTATGTATATATATATATATGTATGTATATATATATATGTATGTATATATATATATATATATATATATATATATATATATATGTATATATATATATATATGTATGTATATATATATATATATGTATGTATATATATATATATGTATATATATATATATATATATATGTATGTATATATATGTATGTATATATATATATATATATATATATATATGTATGTATATATATGTATGTATATATATATATATATATATGTATATATATATATATATATATGTATGTATATATATATATATATGTATATATATATATATATGTATGTATATATATATATATATGTATGTATATATATATATATATATATGTATGTGTGGGTGTATATTATATATATGTATGTGTGTGTGTATATTATATATATGTACGTATGTATGTTATACACACACACACATGCATACATATCTATCTATGTATATATGTCTGTAAGCACGTGTCTGTTATGATGTTCTTGTTGGCACATTTGTGAAAGTATGAATTATTTTCAATTGTCTCCTATGAATGGAAGAAAATTATTCTTCCTTGTTCATAAAATAAGGAACAAAATTCCATCCATTTAAGTGTTTAGGGACAAAAAATGTACTGGTAGTGATTTTAAGTAAAAGAAATCATGTTTAGAAATGCATTAGTTCATAAAATGTTTTGCAGTAGAATGTAATTTTTCACAAAATTTAAGGTACACACAAACAGATTAAAAGAGTCTGAACTTAGATATAATATTGATTGTACATTTGTTAAATCTATACCAGCAGCAATAGTGCTTTATTACTTTCACTGCAAAGTGAGTCTTCAGGAAAGAAAAACTAACATGTCTCAGTGCTAACTGCTGCATTGTTAATCACATAATATTCTAAAAGTACTTGTGGAAGCTTGATTAAATGTATGCTAAAAATATTTATTAGGCACAGGCATGGCTGTGTGGTAAGAAGTTTGCTTCAAGGCGGCGAGCTGGCAGAAACATTAGCACACCGGGTGAAATGCTTAGCGGTATTTCGTCTGCTGTTACATTCTGAGTTCAAATTCCGCCAAGGTCGACTTTGCCTTTCATCCTTTTGGGGTCGATAAATTAAGTACCAGTTATGCACTGGGGTCAATGCAATCGACTTAATCCCTTTGTCTGTCCCTGTTTGTCCCCTCTATGTTTACCCCCTTGTGGGCAATAAGGAAATAAGTAGTTCGCTTCCCAGTCACATGGCTCCAGGTTCAGTCCCACTGCATGGCACCTTGGGTTAGTATCTTCTGCTATAGTCTCAGGCCAACCAAAGCCTTTTCAGTGGATCTGGTTGATGGAAATTAAACGAAGACAATTGTGTGTGTGTTTCTTTGTGCCTGTGTTTGTCCTCTACTACTGCTTGACAACCAGTGTTGATGTACAGTAATCTTTCACCTATCGCACCCTCAGTACATTATGGATTTTTCTGGCTAATATATGTAAATTTATATCATGGGTTTCTGCAGCTGATAGGTATTAATAATTTTTTAGATTTTAATTGTTTTTGTGGTAAAATAAGCATTTTCACGCCTAAAAATCAATAAATCAATGAATCAAAATACAGGACAGTAATGCTCTGTATAACACATGAATTAAAATATATTAAAAGAAAATATGTAGTGTACCGTAAATGAGTAAACAAAGAATCACATATATTGTACAGAAAACGAAACTTGGGAGGTATGTGTGTGGTGTTGTTTTGCATTTATAATAAAATAAATATATACAAATTGTAAAAATAATAAAAAAAAATATATACAGTTTATACACTGTTTATACTTCGCAGATTTTCACCTATCACAGGGTTTTTTGGAATGTAACACCCGTGATAGTCGAGGGGTTACTATAATTACATCCCTGGAACATAGCAGTTCAGCAAAAAGATACTAACACCATAAGTACCAGGTTTTAAAAATGAATGGTAATAAGAACTGGGGTCAATTCATTTGACTAAAATTCTTCAAGGCAGTGCCCCATCATGGCTGCTGTCTAATGACTGAACCAAGTACAAGATAAAAGATGTAATTTAAATATTAGCTATGCCTAAACATTGTGAAGGTACGTGGCTTAGTGGCTAGGGTATTCGGCTTGCAATCATAGGGTTGTGAGTTCAATTCCCAGCAGCACACTGTGTTCTTGAGCAAGACACTTTATTTCATGGTCCATTCAGATGGCAAAAATGAGTAGTACCTGTATTCCAAGGGGCCAGCCATGTCACACTGAATCTCCCTGAGAAGTATACAAAGAGCACTGTGGAGTGCTCAGCCACTTGCACGTTAATCTCATGAGCAAGCTGTTCTGTTGGTTAAATCAACTGGAACCCTTGTCGTTGTAAGCGATGGAGTGCCAGTCCAGTCATGCCTACATATACTGGAATATTTGATTTTAATACTGCAGTGTGTGTCAAGTAATTTCATCTTACAATAGCATATTATCTTTGGCTATTGTTCAGAAATTCCTTCACTGAGAATTTAAACATGCTTATCTGCCTAAATCCTCTTCTTCCACATCATCATAATAACAGTAATAATTCTCATTGCTTTCATGTTCATCTACCTATTGAAGTCATGAGTTGGTTGGATTTACAGATCCCAATCTATTAATGTCTAAATAATGTCACTTATTTATCTAACTTATTAGTGTCAGTTTATCTATCTGTGTTATTAGTGTCATTTCTAAATTGCGGCAGAATATTATTAAGTCAGTCCTAATTGCTTCTTAAGTCTGTTGCTGATATAAAACTCTTCTTGCAATTTATATCACTTTATCTTACACTATGTACCATCAATTTATGCCATTTTCCCATTTGAGCAAATTAGTGAGTCTCTGCATGGATTGTGAACTTGCTACAAATAGCAGGCAAATTTCCGTCACTCAAATCATACCTGATCTTATAAGTTAGGTGGCATGCAGGCAGAAACATTGTCTCATAGGATAAAATGTTTAATGGCATTTCTTTTGACTCATTATGTTGAGAGATCAAATTCTGCAGGGTTGACTTTTGTCTTTCACTCATTAAGGGTTGATAAAATAAGTACCAGTAAAATATTGGGATCGATAGGATCCACTTACTCCCTCCTCTAATTTATTGCCTGTGTGCTAGAATTTGATAGCAAAAAAAAAAAAAAAAAGGGTTGAGTTAGCAGAATCATTAACAATATAGCCTCAGGCTGGCCAAAGCCTTGTGAATGAATTTGGTAGATGGAAACTGAAAGATGCCTATCGTATATATTGTATGTATGTGTGTATGTTTGTATATGTGTGTGTGTTTGTACCTCCACTATCGCTTGACAACTGATGTCAGTGTTTTAATGCCCGCCGTAACTCAGCAGTTCGGCAAAAGAGACTGATAAAATAAGTACTAGGCTAACAAGGAATAAGTCCTGGGGTCGATTTGTTCAACTAAAGGTGGTGCTCCAGCATGGCTGCTGTCAAATGACTGAAACAAGTAAAAGAATACCAAACAAAAGTGCTTAGTGGAATTTCTTTCACCCTCACATTCTGAGTTCACATTCTGTTAAAGTTGATTTTGCCTTTCATTCTTTTGGAATCAATAAAATAAGTATCCATTCAGCACTGGGTTGGTGTATTTGACAAGTCCTCCCCTCAAAATTTCAGGCCTTGTAGCTATTGTAGCAAGAATATAATACATTGTAAGTTACATTGGATAATGTATAATCCCTAACTCTGGGTCATCGTGGCTAAAACAGCCTTCATCATAAGTCTGCTCCTTCAGGTCACTTTTTCAGCTAAATAATTATAACCACCTCTATGAAATGTGTACATAGCATCCATGAAAATATCCATATCCTGTTGCTTACTAAACACAGTTTGTATTATGTCTATTTCTCAAGGAAACCGTCAATCTTAATGGACAAATATATTGAAAACACACACTTTATGATATAAATGACCATAAAAACTGATTTCAGTCAGTAAAATATGAATATTCTATTCTTCTATAGCAGAACCCCTGTGGGCTACACTATGCACTAAAATTTACACAGTAAAGCTTTTATAGACAAAAACTTTTTTTATATAACAACATTTCAGTAATATGTGACCTTTTCTGTTTTTTTTTTCTTTGTGCCCTGAGTATAAAACTCACCTTGTGAAAACATACACTAATACTATTACAGTAAAAATGCTATATAAAAACAATTGTTATGTAAAAACAATTTTGTATTTCTAATTTCAAATATATAAATATAGGATAAAAATGTTTACCTCCTATGTTAAAAAATAAAACTTGTTTTATTCAGACAACTATATATATGTATAAAAATTTAATGCATTTTCAACCCTATTTTTTAATTTTTTTACAAACATATATATATGAACAATATTGTATAACATATTATATATATATAAATATTATATAATATATATTATATACATGTTTTGTGTATATATATGTGTGTGTATGTTGTGTCTATATATACATGTGTATATGTATGTGTGTGTATGCATATATATATATATATATAAATTTATATTATATACACATATATCAGGTCATCCCATAAGTTCTGTCTGATTTTAGCTTTTTTAAAATTGAATGAAATTTGATACTAATTTAGAATGTCTAATGGAATTAAAAATTATCTTTATGCATTTGTGTATATTTAAACTAATTAAATACTATTTTACAAAATAATAGATTTAAAATTTCTTTGATTAAAAACCTTTCTAACATGGAAGTATCCAAAGAGCATTTGAGGCACATAATGCTTTTTGAGTACAAAAAGGGAAACTCTGCAGCCAAAGCGACTCGAAACATACACTCAGATTATGAGAAAGAATGCTTGAATGAAAGAACTTGCAGATGGTTTACAAAATTCAGACGTGGAGATTTCAGCCTTGAAGATGAAGATCGAACAGGACGTCCAGTTGAGTTTGATGATAAGCTCCTTGAGGTATTACTTGAAGAAAATCCTGCATTATCAGTTGAAGAATTGACAATAAGGCTTAGTTCAAACCATACAACTGTTCATCGTCATCTTCAACAACTTGAATTGTCCAAAAGCAATCGCAAATCCCGAGTTGACATCTGCTCTTCTCTCCATTCTCATGAACTCATTTCATCCTTTTTGGATAGACTTATGACTGGTAACAAAAAATGGATCTTCTATCAAAATGTTAAAAACTGTAAACTCCAGTCATATTACTCCAGTTCACTCAGCTGTAGAAATGAGTTGTGACATCACTGGCACCAAGCTGCATCAGCTTTTGTTTTTTCGTTAGATAACATTGGTGGTAGGGAGAGGAGATGCTGGTAAGCATTGTTTGAGTTAAGAATAGGCAACTGCTGGTCTTCCATAAACAAAGTTGTCTGGACTTGTTGAGAGGGGAACTTTCTAAGGGCAATCCCATGATAGTTCATAACAAAGGGGTCTTTACCCTACATGTGTGTGTGTGTGTGTGTGTGTGTGTGTGTGTATATATATATATATATATATATATATATATATATATATATATATATATATATATATATATATATATATATATATATATGTGTGTGTGCATACATATATACAAACACAGACAGATATGGTGACTGATTGTCACTAGTTATGAAAAGATATGTTTGTTTGTGTGTGTGTGAGTGCACATATGTGTTGAAAAGATTTGTATTTATATATATAATACATATGGATGTATATATATACATATGTTTTTTCTAGATATATCTGTATATATATATATATATATATATATAAATAATTTAGAGAAGAACCACCATAGTGCAACTCGCACGAAGAAGGAGAACAGACACCATGAAGAAAAGTGTACTATACAAACTAGTTTAAAAATCTAAAAATCCAAGGGAGAATTTATAATACATAAAATCTATGAAATATTGGACTAAGAATTAAAATCGGTTACGTTTGAGAAACGAAAATGGGAGAAAGACTATACACGTTTCATGGCCACATAACATTGGGAAATATCTGGTCAATCTACAATGAATCAAACAAGATAAATACCACTCAATATGAGGACACTCTTCAGGTCCTGTAAATTCAAAAAACGTATCTTAAATTTAAAAATGCATAAAATAAGAAAAGTATAAAAATCTGTCCGTTTAAGCAAAATTTAGTATAAAGGAAATTGTCAAGGTTTCATAATAAAACACATCAAATAGCAATAAATGTCTGTCAAATTTAAGGCATAAAACGTCAATTGGGGAGATAATATCTGTAGATAAGGAAAAGGAAACATATATAACGAAAGTGTGATTAGCTAGTAAAGGGAAAAAAAACGTGCAAGAATATAAGGGGGAAAAAAGTCACTTAACTTAACGGGGAAACTTGGTTGCCTGAGGTACTATTCAAAGGCGAAGAAATATATACTATGTGTATCACGTGACAAAATGGCGCCCACCACGTGATCCTAAATGTCAAACTAACGTTTAGAACTAAAACACGTGAGATACGAGACAGCATGGCGTGGAAGGAGAAGAGGGAGGAAAAACTACGAAATGATGATAAGGTAAGTGTGTAGACCTGGAATCAAGCAATAAGATAAAAATTATAAACCTAATAATAGAAATGACAACGAAAAAATCTGGTTAATAATCCCATACGGGAACCGGGTTAAAACAAATATTATTAAAGAAATTCTAAATATAATCGAAATATTCATTAAAGACAATAAAAAATATTAAGATATCTTCTCTAGTATGAACTTATGGGTTGGTTACTCCACTACTAATAATGTTGGTAACATCATCTCATCCTTTGACAAGTTTAAATTGAACAAGTTCTACAATAATAAATAAAGCCACACTTCAAATAATAATAATAGTAATAATACAGACCAGCAAATATCTAACTGCACATGCAGAGACATAACTAAATCCAAATTTAACAATAAATGTAATTTAGAGGATCTGGTATATCAATGTGTAGTTACTCCTAATGATTATAATAAAAAGAATAGACACAGTTTAAACACGATTTACACCGGCTCAACCTCTAATAAAATCAAATCCCGAGTGGCTCAACATATGCACTCTTTTAAGAATAGCAACTTAATTAATTCCACTGGCCTTAGCAAATACACATAGGACCTTAAATCGAAAGGAATAAAATACAGTTTAAAAGGGAAATAGTTTGTAAGGCTAAATCTTACCGAACAGGCAGTAAATTCTGCTCCTTATGCACTAACGAGTTTAAGGAGATACTATTCACTAATAATAAAAAATTAATAAACTCCCATGATGAACGAAAAATTAAATGCAGACATAAACTCAACTTTTTATATAATAACTTTAGATAATTGTTCACACAACTCTATGGTAATATCTGCTTAGTTATGACCTCATAACAGGGTATAAGTTCAGGTAGTGAGTTGCGATAGCTTTGTGTTTATACTCTGCTAAAAGATATACACTAACCTTAGTCTTATTATACTTATTGTTATGAACCCTCAGCAGTAACTAGTCTTGCTAATACGTAGGTCTTGATTACACGTGGTTCGAGATAATATTAACTTTCTACTTGGATACGCCTTACAAGTCCACCGTAATACTACCTTCCTTCATTTTTGTCATTTTTAGTTCTGGTATATTTTATGTACCTTAATCACTTCTACATGTTTGCTTCCATCAGTTATTTCACTATTTTTTTCTTTTACTCTTTTACATAACAGCATAATAGTGTTTGATTCCAGGTCTACGCACTTACCTTATCATCATTTCTTCCTAGTTGCACCATGGTGGTTCTTCTCTAAATTCTTAAAATGTTTTTCAATATACAACTCAAGTCAGACCTGTCACAACTTCGTTTTGGTGGTATACATATTTTTAATGATATGTCCATAGTCTATTCATTGGTTTGTGTTTTGTGTTTGCTGATTGGCTGTTATTTCACTGCATTATCACTTGTTATTTCTTGTTGCATGTTTTTTTTTAATATTTCTTGTATTTGTTGATTAAATAGATGTACTTCAGTTTTGAATTTATCTGTTATTCTCCTGAAGACTGTTTCTATCAAATTTTGGGTATGTCTTTTTTCGATGGAGTTTGCCATACTGTGTTTGTAGACTGTGTGTAAATATTGTGTTTTGATAAGGAGTGAATAATTTTAATGACTTGTTTGTATCTAACATATTTATTTAGGGAGAAATTTCTGATATTGGAAATGGTATCTCCTAGTTGATTGATTTTGGCATAGGTTGTAGAATGTGTCTGTTAACTAATTAAAATTATTTGTTTGTTAATTTATTGGGGCATCAGTTTTTTTAACCATTAGGCTTTGGACATGTTTGATTAAGTGCTTGCATGTATGAGCGATCAGGGCTCGCTTTCTACTTTATTTTGTATATGTTTCATATTCTTGTTTATGTGTGTGCCTGCAATATTTAAGTGGTTTTGATTAAAATATTTGGAATTTCAGTTGGGTTATTATAAACAGTTATATATGGATGAGGTTTGGTGTGTTGTCTGTTAAACTAATTTAATATTGTTGTTTAATTCATTGACTGTTATATGTTGTTTGAAGAATAGGTCTCTAAATGTGTGTGTATGTATGTATCTGTGAGCATGTGCATGACTGTGTGTGTTTGTATGTTGTGGCCAACACTTCTTTCTTATCCTATGTGTTATTCCATATGTGGGATTCCATATTCTGATAAAACTTTTTCATTTATGTTTGCATTAGTCTTTTGTATCGCATGTTTGCAATAGGTCAGCTATTTGTGGTTCAATACATATGGACGTAACTTTTTTTCATGTTTGTGTGAGTTAGACTTGGTACTTGTCTTAAGCTGTATGTAGTTTAGATCGTTTTGTTTTGAAAGATGAATTTATTTCGGTAACCACAGTGTGATGATATCTCATTTTTGTATAGTGTGTGTGTGTTTGTGTGATTATATGGTTAGGGAACAAATTTAATTCAGAACCATTCATGTTTAATGGTGTGCAGTTTGTATGTATGTATTTGTGTGTGTGTGTGTGTATGTATGTATTTAAAACAATGATAGGTAAAGTGTTTGTTTTCTACTAATTCTGAGAAAATATAATAGAATAAAATTAAATGATCTTGTCTGAAATGTTTGTTTTCTTGGAAGCTATTCAGTACATTTGAATTTGCTCAAATTTATTTTCATTGACTAACTGTCCTTTGTAATAGAGACAAAGAAAAAATAATTCTTTTCATGTTTATATAATACTGTTCTTTTAAATCTACAGTCCTTTTTGTTTGTTTGCTTATAATTGTCACAATCATCATAACTGCAATCATTATTAACAGCATCATCCTTAAAGTTATAGTATAATTAAACTATTTATACACATCAAGTCAAGCTAAGTGATTGTAATAAGAACACTTTTATCAAATATATTTCTGACATGTACTCTTACAAATTTTAACTCATTGTAATGGTTTTATGAAGTATTTTCTACTTCTTAGAAATTAATTTCAAATTAATTTTACCATTTTACTAAAACAAATGGTAAAGAAACATTTATTTATTTATTTATTTTTCCTAATAAAAAAAAAAAAAAAGAAGACAAGATTAATTAAATTGTTTTCAGACAAAATTGATGTAATTTTTTCTCCGGCAATATTTTAAAATAGCATTTGAAATCTATTTCTTACTAAAACAACTGCCTACAATTTTCATCAACGTCTTCAATTAATATGCTTTCGACTGATTATTCAGATTTAATTTCAATGTATTTTATTTTTTTTTTTTTTCATCAATTTAGCCAAAACATTCTGTAAAATGATTGTGAAGTGGTTGATTATTCAGTTCTTCACATTCAAATTGAGACTGTCAATTAGGTCATGATACTTTAGGTCAGTTTTGAAAGTACTTTAGGTTTTAGTTTATTCTAGCAATCATTACTATATCCATGCTGAGGCACATAAATGAAAAATACAAACTGCTAATCAAGCTAAAATAACAAGTTAACTAAAGCCATTACTTCTCTCCTCAAGACATTGAGACATTACCTTGGTTAATATGGCTTTATCTCTACCGGGTTATTATAGTCTAAATATGCATTAAACAATCCCAGAATTACTGTTTCCCTCAACTGCCAATAGAATTTTCTGTTTCACCAATTGAACATTTTATTTCTATCTGTATAGTAGACAGATCAATAATAGCTAAGCATTAGGCCTGCAAGGAGTTATACAAAATTTTAAAAAGTGAATAGAAAGAATTGATACGAAGAAACTTAGTGGGGAGCAAAATATTAGGTTATCCAGCCAGAAGAGAAGCTGAGAGTAGGATGTGTGGAAATGTTCCAGTCTGTGATGATGAGAAGCATGAACTGTTCTGAATCACAAAGCAGTGTGTTTGTATGAATCAAAATGTCACAGGAGAGAAGTGAGAAAATACTGATGCACTTGCCTGAGGTAAAAATGAAAATAAGGAAGCATGGAAATGTTATTATGAAAGGTTGTTACATGTGGAATATTTTATTTACTTATGCTAGTTAACCAGCTAGTACAGCAAAGTGTTATATTCAGTGGCTGACATATCAATATCTTTGCAAACTGCTACAAGACAAACTGAGATGAAAAATATAAAATTAATTTCTCTAAAAAGAAATACAAAACTATAAATGTAAGACGAGAGAATAATAATAATAATGATGATGTTCATATTAGTTATTCAAAATAATACTAAATATTTATGTTAACTAATTCAACCCATTGTGAAACAGTATATAATATTAATGATGATGATGGACTTAAAGTATATACATATGTGGGTGTGAGTGTGCGAGTGTTTATGTATATATGTATACATGTACATACACACATACACATATATATATATTGGGTTGGCAACTAAGTTCCCGCCGTTTTTTTTAAATTTTGGAATTCATTGCATTTTTAAGTTTTGAGATCTATTTTTTTCGAGAATTCTATTTTGGAATCTATTTTGTTGTTTTTGTTTCTAGTTAATTTTAGTTAATTTTTGTTTATTTTCAGATCATTAAAATGGAATGTCAAGTTAAGAAAAACGAGCATTTTCGACACCTCCTTCTTTTTGCTTTTAATCAAGGTTCTAAGGCAGCAAAAGCTTCTCATGACATTTGTGCTGTATATGGAGAGGGTGCCATAGCTGAAAGAACTGCTTGTGATTGGTATGCCAAGTTCAAAATGGAAATTTTGACTTCAAAAATGCATCTTGTTCTGTCCGTCTGACAAGGGAACTGGCAGAGAAAATGGAATACTCCCACACTGCTATAGAGAAGCATCTTCACTCGATGGAAAAGGTTCAGAAGTATGGAGCATGGGTTCTGCATGCTTTAAGTGGCAACAACAAAAATCAACAAGCCACAATCTCCATTGGTTTGCTTGCTCGTCACCACTCAACTCACGGACACAAACAACAATTTCTTTACTGAATCATTACTAGCGACGAAAAATGGTGCCTGTACATCAATATGAAGCAGCTTATGGAATGGCTTAGCCCCAGTAAAAAAGCAACACTGCACATGAAAGAAGATCTTCATCCATGTAAAATGATGTTGTTCATATAGTGCGACTGGGAAAGGATTATTCATTACGAATTTCTTGAACGGAACCAAGCAGTCAATGTGAAACTCTAAGTTCAACATGTGGAATGACTCAACATGGCTAATCAAGAGAAAAGACCTAATCGGCAGCATGGAGTTCTTCTGCTGCGCAACAATGCCCGCCCTCATATCATCAATATGACTAATGAAGCCATTCAAACACATGGCTGGGAAGTGCTGCCACACCCGTCGTACTCTCTTGATTTGGTACCAACGGATTGCCACCTTTTTTGATCTCTTTCAAATGCTATGCTTAGAGTTTGTGATGCAGAATTGAGAGCTTGGTTGGAGCTGATGCAGAATTGAGGGCTTGGTTGGATCAATTTTTCGAGTCAAAATCAGGTGATTTCTACCAACGAGGTATTGAAATCTTGTTTAAGTTGGGAAGAAGTTATAAACAAGGGTGAATACATTATTGATTAATTAGTTGTTATTTTTTATTAAACCTTTTAAAAAGTTTAAATTTTAAAAACGGCGAGAACTTAGTTGCCAACCCAATATATGTACATATTTATCATATATACATACATGCACCCTCACACACACACATATAAATATTTAGATAAATATAGATATACATACATACATACATGCATACATATACATACATGTCTGTGTGTGTGGCTGGTTGAAGCTCTGCTGTCCAATGATATGGATTTTAGTTTTTTGATCAACTGAAGGACCAGCTCTTGAAGTTATGTCATGGGAGCATGTACCCATTTACTCATTATTCACAGGTAGAATGAGTATGATATGATGTGAGACATGGCTGTACATTTCAATTAGAGCTACAATCCATATAACATGTATATAATTGAAAAAAATGAAACTTGAAATTTGCCAGCAAATTGTGATCCTGAAACACATCTAGTAGGATGGGAATGAGCTGTCCAGCAAATGCCAGCATAGAAATAGAGAGTGGATGCAAAGCAATGATAATGAGTGGTTGGCGTTAGGAAGGGCATCCAGCTGTAGAAACTCTGCCAAATCAGACTGGAGCCTGGTGTTGCCATCCGGTTTCACCAGTCCTCAGTCAAATCGTCCAACCCATGCTAGCATGGAAAGCGGACGTTAAACGATGATGATGATGATGATGATGATTATGATAATAATAATGATGATGATGATATATATCATAAGCATACACTCACACATACATATATATATATATACACATGTGTACACACACATGCACACACACATATACAAACATGCATATGCATATATTGAAAAGGTTAAGAGGTTTCACACAAGTAAATTTTAAAAGTGGGGACAAAATATTAGGTTATCCAGCCAGAAGAGAAGCTGAGAGTAGGATGTGTGGAAATGTTTCAGTCTGTGATGATGAGAAGCATGAACTGTTCTGAATCACAAAGCAGTGTGTTTGTATGAATCAAAATGTCACAGGAGAGAAGTGAGAAAATACTGATGCACTTGCCTGAGGTAAAAATGAAAATAAAGAAGCATGGAATAAAAAGAGGAAAACATCTACCACTTTTTCAAAATAGGCAGCCCGTTTCCATTACTGAAGCCAATAAGAAAAGGAAAAATAAACTGAATAAATTAATTTTTGAAGATAGCAGCTTTGAAAGAGCACATGACTGCTTATTACAAAATTCACATGTTAGCACTTGTTGGTCTCCTACCAATGGGCACTTGATCATAATTGTAGTAGTATCAGTTTTAGAAGTGGCAGTTTTGCTGTTCTTTATTAGCAATATTGATATTCATGAGTAGTTCATAGTGATGAGGGTTGTTGTACAGTGGTAGTGGTGGCAGTAGCAATACCAGCAGCATCTAGTGATAGCAGAATCAGCAGTTGTATCAGCCTCACTAGTAGAAGCAGTAATAGCAGCTGTAGCAGCTTATGCATTAGGTGTAGTAGTGGTGGTTGAAATAATAGAAGCCAGAGATGTAATAAGAATGCTGTAGCAGGAGTGAAAGTAGTAACTATAGCAGCAATAGTAGTTACAGCAGCAATAGTAGTTACAGCAGCAAAGTAGTAGTATCTGTAATGGTAGTGTCAGCAGCTGTAGTTTTAGTAGTAGTGACTTTTCTCCTGTAATTGTTAAGTGGTCGGTATTTCATTTTGAATGTTGTTCCTTTGCTGAAGTTAAGTAAATTGTTATAAGGGAAGATCATAGAACTTGGTTGTTTCTTATCAGGACATAATTGGATTCAAATTTGTAATCAATGCAGAGTCATGAATTGTCTGAAGGACACCCTGATTTGCCCTATATACTTTTCTCTACATTCTGTTATTGCATAAATTGGGTTTTCAGATGCACAGATGAAAATATCATTTATTTTTGAGAGCTGTCTCTATAAATCTGATTTCACATTCCTTCTGACTGATTTATACATATCTCATGTGTGTGTATAAAATATAGTGCAAGGAGATGGAATGAACAGGCTGTAATCCAAATCACAACAAATGTTTCTGCACATTAGCATCAGCTGATAATTACTGAGTGTTGCACATATTATACATATTACTATATAAATATGATTCAGTGATAGCTGTGTACTTGCACATCATCAGGTGAGTTGCTTTGAGATTTTCACATGTATATCCAGTAAAAGAAGTATTCTAGCTATTTGATAGCATATGATCACTAATAACTGCAAAGTAGCTTTGGAATGTTATTACCAGGATGATATTAAGTTATACATAAATCATCGTTTAATATCTGTCTTTCCTGTTGCCATGGTTTGATGGAATCTAATGAACTGGAGGACTGTGTCAAACTCCAGTGTCATTGTTGGATGGATGTTAGTAAGATGAGAAATGAACAAAACTTGATGGGGATAATTTGGGTGCAAGGGCAGGATTCAGTGTGTGAATAGACATGAACCTAATGCTGTTAGAAGCTTCCTTTTGTTCTGATGGATGGGTTTTGTTGAGTACAACAAAATGCCAAATGTCTCAATTCCTTTTTCATCTCCACCAAGAAGTGTACCAATTTAAGATCAGCCTTTGGAGCATGACTTTTTGGGTCTCCCTCTTCTACAAGTTACATCAACTTTAAGCGATTGACACTTCTTTAAACAGTTGTCATCATCCAAGAACACCACATGATTGTACTAATACAATCTTCTTGGACATGGAAACAATTGTATATTCTATGAGTTTGACGTTGCTTGAAATGAATTTGTTTCAACAAATTGATGCCTGTATATCAATTTCTTCATTTTCTTCTTTATCTTATATGCAGGGTTATTGACAAAGAATGAATCAATTTCATTATGCAATATTTTAATAAGGAAAAGTAATAGAAAACTCCAGCTAAGTCACAAGTATTTACACACAATCAACTCTTACAAGTGTTCAATGTGGCCACCACCTACAGCATGAGCAATATCAATGCGAAAAGAGAATTCCTCCCAGACGCATATCAGTATATCACGATCCACTGAGTACTTCTTTTGCTGTCTGGTTGAATGCTTTATCAATGGTTTTCCATTTCTCTTCTATGTCAATATCTTCTGGAATCGCCTCAAGCAAAGCAAATTTACTCTTTAGTTCCATAATGAACTTCCTTTTGATATGCTGATACGCGTCTGGGAGGAATTCTCTTATCACATACTGCAGGTGGTGGCCGCATTGAACACTTGTAAGACAAGAAATAAAAGTTGATTGTGAGTAAATCCTTGTGACTTAGCTAGAGTTTTCTATTGCTTTTCCTTATTAAAATATTGTGTAAAGAAATTAGTTCATTCTTTTTGAATAACCCTGTTTATATATAATCATTTCATCAGTATCACAGTACTTTTCTGATGCAGTGTTTTCTACAGATGGATACCCTCTTTGATTCGAACTTTCACCTGATTTCAAGGAAGGTAATAAATCCCACCAGTCTATCATGAGCATGCTTTCATGTATGACTAGAAATAAATGACATCATGTATGAATGATGTGAGATTTTGTTTACAATCAGCAACACATGTGAAGATGAAAGGAAATATGAATTCCAACACATATAACTCCCCATCCACGCAGATATATACACATACAAAATCATGCACATATATACGAGGTGATAGCAAAAAGTTTCCAGACTCGTTCTGTAGTGCTCCAGCACATGACAGCACATGGTTGCATGTGCATGAGAGCTAGCAGTGACCTTCATGAGGTGGTGTGTTGAGTGACATTGCTGTGCTTACTTCGTAAGTTGTGAAATTAGTGTTTTTGTGATCACATGTATGCTGTAGTCTACGACTTTGTCGTGGACAGGAACAAAGAGCCAACATAAAATTTTGTGTTAAACTTGGGAAGTTTACTACTGAGACATTGAGCATGCTTCAGCAACCTTACAGCGATGAGATAATGGGATGTACACAATGTTTCAAGTAGCATGGACACTTCAAAATTGGAAGAACGTCCTTAGAAGATGATGAGCAATCTGGAAGACCTGCCACAAGCGTCTGCCCTGAAAATGTGGTATTGTGCATTGAGAATATGTCCACCAGGGCCAGACCAGTAATTAAGAGTTCTACCGCGATGTTTTGAAGCATTCGAGGGAGAAAATTTGGCAAAAGCAACCGGATCTGTGGGGCATGAATTGAATATTTCACAAAGCTTTTCTCACCAAAAACTGCATGGTATCGCTTCTGTACCTACCCTATTCTCCAGATTTAGCACCTGTGAACTTCCATCCCTCTCTAAGATGAAAATGCAGCTCAAAGGTCTCCATTTTAATACCATTGTTGAGATCAAGAATGATTCACAGAAGGTCCTCAATTCTCTTATGGAAAATGACTTCCAGGCTAGATTCCAAAAGTGGCAGGAACGCTGGAACAGGTGTATTGCTGTGCATGGTGATTATTTCAAAGGAGATGATGTTGAAATTTAAGCAAATAAGTTATTTTTTTATTAAACATAACTAGTATGGGAACCTTTTGATACCACTTCGTACATATATCCAATAGGCTTCTTCAATTTTCGTCTGCCAAATTCATTAATCAAGTTACTATCCCTGAAGTGGTACCAAATCTGAAGGAAGAGAATACATAATAGATGGAAATACCTTCACCAGCCGTCTAGCTATGGATTTTTATGGTTACAATGCAGTATGACTAATTTAATCTTAACTGCACACCTCATGGGAACATATAACAGACAGAACAAACAAAAAATATTCTTCATCAACTCTCACTCAAAGAACTTTCATCATTTTAATGTCTTAGACAGTAACACAGCAACAGGCTGTCAACTGCCATCATGTATGGCATTTTGGAACTGCTACAAACATAGAAAAATTAACAAATATATGATGATACCCTAGGGATTGGGTCAGAGAGAAAAAAAGAGCATGAAAAAACAAGACTTGGCAACTAGGAGAGAAAAAGGTGTCTTTTATGATGAAATCAAAACAAAACAAAACTGCTGTACAAACAAATATGACTTTAAAACGAAAAGCAAATAAACTATTAGGTGGATGGGCACTTCCTTTGAGAAAATAACAGAGTGGAGAGAAATTAGTGTGTTCATTTAGCTAACTGAAATTAGAAAGAAGGCTAGAGTAAGAGCAAGTAGTTGCAAAGTAGGAATGAGGAAGTACAAGCAGAAAGAGATTAGTGAGAGAGTAGCAAGAAAGAGACAGAGAGAGAGGAAGAGAGAAGGTGAGTGAGAGTAAGGTGACAACAATTTAAACAAAATAGCAGTATATAAGGAAATGAAATTGTATATATTGTTACCATTAATTCAAGAAATTAGTCTCAAAGAGAACACATAACAAATTGAACAAACAAGAAGTATTTCTCATCCACTGTTTCTTTAAGGATTTCCATGGTTATGATGCCTTAGATAGTACCATTCACTGAGTATCATCAACAGCCATAGAATATGGTTGTAAAGGGTTAATACTGTAGAAACAAGGGTTAATACTATGGAAACAAGACACAAAAAGCAAAAATAATTGATAGTTAAGTTTTAGTGATGCACACAACTTCATTTTCTTGCGTATTCCTATGTTTAAATTGTTGTTTCTTTCATATTTTCTATATCTTTTACTTTCCCTCTTTGTTCCCTTCTCTAGTTTTACTATTTTGTCTCCCCATTTCCAGTTTGCAGCTTCTTGCTGTTTCCATTTAGGCTTGCTAGCTTTCTTTCTTATTTACAGTCATTAAATGAAGAAACCTGTTTCTCTTGCTCAAAGACTAAATGTTTATTTGTTTTTCCTTACACCAGCCTATTACTTCCACTATTGTCATGTGTTGTGTTGTTTTATGTTTATCATAAAAGATCTATATCTGTATGTCACTTAAGTAGGTGATGAGCTATTTAGCTTTGTTTGGCAATCACCAAGAGCCAAAATTTAAGTAAAAAAAAAAATCACTAAAATAACTATTGGTGGTCAGCCTTATGCTGTACGTATGATGCAGGGATACACACATTTGTCTCGGCTATTTATACTCAATTGTGTCATTTAGGTATAGCTTCAGGAAACTATACCTAATAGAAGACAGGGATGTTAACAAGTCCTGAAATTATCAAGTTCTACTATGAAACTTCTCTGTGTAGCAATGCAAGGTTATGAACTTTGAGGTCTGTTTTAACTGTAGTCTTCAAATAAAAAGGAATACATAGAAAGTATCAGAAGAAACAAAAGTACTAACAGAGAGATTAAGGAAATGATATTATCTGTATTATAGCATGCATCTATTGCACTTTAGCAAACACTATATACACTTTCATTGTGTACTCTATATCTATGTGAATAAAGGCAACAAGCTGGCAGAAACATTAACATGCCAGGAGCGGTATTTCATCTGTCTTTACATTCTGAGTTCAAATTCTGCCTAGGTTGACTTTCCCTTTCATCCTTTTGGGGTCAATAAATTAAGTACCAGTTGCATACTGGGTCGATTTAATCGACTGCCCCCCCCCCTCCCCAAAAATTTTGAGCCTTGTGTCTAGAGTAGAAAAGAATATCTATGTGAATAGAAAAAGAGAATCAACTGGACTAAATGCAATTCTATTTTAGGAATTCATTAGTGAGCAAGTACCCATGCCAAATGTTCATGACAACATTGCATATAAATTCATTGTTATAGTTGTAAATATTTTGTTTGTATATAAGTATCCTTGTGAATAGAAGTAGAGAATCCAGTTGGATGAATTTCAATCTTGCAATGGGATTTCATAGTGATATTAGAATAACTGAGAAAGAATTAGTAAGAGCAGAGAGAGAGAGAGAGAGGAACTAATATCAACTGAGAGAAGGAATAGTAAGGATAAAGGAAGTACAAACAATAGAGAAGAAATATGTAGACACATAAAGAAGTATTTGTAGGATAGATAAAGGAGGTAGTAACAGTAGAATATACAGAGCAAATATTATCAATAGGTGACATAAAGAAGTAGCGATAATAGAAAAGACAAAGGATATATGTATCAATAAAAGTGTTTGAAAAAAGTAATAATAAAAGAGAAAGAGAAAAAAGTATTAGGAGAAGAGTCAGAAGAAGAGGTAATAATGGAAGAGACAGAGGAAATAGGAGATGCAGGGGAAATGGTATTAGCAGACTAGATATGGAAAATAATATTAGTTTAGAGAACAGAGGGAGCAGTAATAGTAGAACATATATATGATGTAGTATTAATGGGAAGAGATTGAGAAAGTAGTTGTAGTAGAGACAGATGAGATATTTTATTCATAATAGACTACATAGCATTTTAGGATTCTTTATAGTGTAAGGTATATCATTTTGATAAACATACAATTTTAGCCTCGTTTTGAAAAATAAACAAAATGATTATACCTCAGCAATGAAAATTTGCCTTAGGGTCTGTGGGTATGCTATGATGTCTGAGGATTACATTGGAAAAGCGGGAGGGGCTAGACATAATCCAACACAACAATGAACTGAAAAGTATGCTGGCATTCCGTCGGTTATGACGATGAGGGTTCCAGTTGGTCCAATCAACAGAACAGCCAGCTCATGAAATTAACATACAAGTAGCTGAGTGCTCCACAGACATGTGTACCCTTAAAGTAGTTCTCAGAGAAGTTTAGCATGACACAGAATGTGACAAGGCTGGCCCTTTGAAATACAAGTACTACTCATTTTTGCAAGCTGAGTGAATTGGAGCAATGTAGTGGTAGGAATTGAACTCAGAACCTTATGATCATGAGCTGAATACCCTAACTGCTGAGCCACAAATACAATCTCCTGTATACATTTCCATCACCGCTGACTCAAAAGTTTTTATGTCATTGCATGCTGGAAAAGACGAATTTGATCAGACTAGTTTCTAGTCTTCTCTGACCTTCATCAGAGAAAGAATATCTACTGCTTACAGAGTGCTTATAGCATGTTACCATTTATGGAGTATAGAAACTAGGACTCAGTCAATTGCATAATAGTGCATGCACCGCCAGCATGGATTAATTAATTCATTCATACTATCCTACATCACATTTAAGGGTGATATGAAATCTAAAGCATACTTTCTTTAATAAACATACAATTTTAGCCTCATAACCTTATTATGTCCAATTCATAGTCAACAACTTTCATTTCAATCAAAATTTGTCTATATATATATATATATATATATATATATATATACACACACATCTGTGTGTGTATGTATATGTGTATATATGTTGTTAGATATATATGCATGCATACATACAAATACACACAAGTGCACATACATACATGCATTTGTCATTTTGTCCATTAGATTTTTTTATCTGCCATTTTGTCTTCCCCTAGACTAGTCATTAGCTCATGTGTAGGTTGCACCATTATCTAATATTCAATAGGCCTCATTACTTGTATCCAAATGCTAAATTTCATTTTTTTCTCAATAAGTAACACCATGTGGAAGCAACCAATAATAATAATAATAATAATAATAATAATGAAAATAACAATAATAGTACTGAAAGTAATAATAAAAGTACTAATAAAAATAATGCAAAAAACAAGGTTGTAAATTAAACAGCAAACATCATAGGTGATCAAATTATAGGAAAATCATTTTTTTTTTTTGTTAATGATTGCTGCTGATGCTGATATTGCTGATGGTGACAATGATGATGATAACGACGATGATGATGAGCGGGGTGGTGGTGGTGGTGGTGTTTGCTGTGCTGGTAGTCATTGTGATGGTTTAAGTAGTAGATGATGTGATGTAAGATCATTTGATAGAATTGTCACTACTAACTTTAGATTGTGTTTCAAAGCTATACAGAAGTAAAAGAAAGAAACAAAAGGTACTGAATGCAATTAGCACTACTGACTGTAATTAGTGCACACCAATAAAAGATTCATGCTTTGCTGTTAATTATTCCATTGTTACATAATGAAATTTCCTTTACAATGAATTAAAATCTATGACATTTTATGCATGTATCAATAATGTGTTGTAAAAAGGGAGTGATAAAGTAAATTACTTTATGAGATAGAATAGATAGATAGACAGATGGATGGATGGATGGATGGATACTTCGATAGAAAGAGAGAGAAAAGGAGATGTAGAGATGTAGAAAGTCTAACATATTAAATCCTCTAAAAAATCTCATTTTCTAATTTATGAGTTTATTTATAAAGTACCAGTTCCTAATAACTTTATTTTTGTAATCTTAATGACTTTTGCTTCTGTATTGGTTTGTAATATTCCATTTTCAATTGGTGGAATACTTCAGAATATTTGCATAATATCTAATGAATTGTTAGAGGAAGGCATATGTCATTTTTTCTTTTACAACAGGATACTTTATTTGGATGTATTGAAATGTTAAGAGAGTATGGCACTTACTTCATTTACACTAATAAAACAAAATTACAGAGACGTCTTGAATAAAACCATGACAAAATGCTTATTGAATGGTTTAGACTTAAAGCCATAAAATATGTATTTCAGTATTTTGTATACTTGATATAATCTCTTTCAAATTGTTGAGTAAATACAATTTCCTTATAGTTTGAGAGTTCACTTCACAAAAATTTCTGGGTTCAATCCTACTTCAAAAAGTGTTTTCTCCTGTAGCTTCATGAGTGGAATTCAGTCGACAGAATTGTGCAGAAGGTTGTCATACATAGATGATGACTGGCAACTTGTTAGATGAGCATGACCATCGTTGGCAGAAGAACAGTAGATGTTAAGTGTTCAGTGACAGCAATGCCCATACAAGAGCTTTAAGCTAAGTGTGGCTTGCACAACATCACAATAACTCTCACTAGCAATACTAAGAAGCCCAGAGACAAGCAAATTGCAAGATATCTGGCTCATTAGGGCAGCAGGTTTTATATTCAAGTTAGCCTTCTCTTTGAGGGATGCTTTATCAAAGACCAAGGCTTCCTCATTCCCAGGGACACCAACCCAAGTATTTCTACGTTCCAGTGATTACATAAATACACACATACATAATATACATACACACATATATACATATATACATTTATATATATGTTCTTATGCAACAAGGCTCAACACTACTGAGCATGTTACTATATTTCATCTTTCATAATCATATTATGAATATCTGAATGAGTTATGTGACACGGACTCCATATAGTCTTTTGCAACAACATAATATTCTTCTGATACTTTCTCTTTGATGTATTCTTCTTTTTGCACTGAGGAGAATGGTAATATGTAATTAAATTAATTTAATTATAATTTATTTAATTTTTTCCATGTTTCTTACATGTTTGTGACACCATTTGAAACGATCGTATGCATGGATTAAAATTTTATAAAACTTTTGACATCTTCTCTTCTCCATCTATAATTGTTTGTTGAGTTTATAAAGGATACATGTTCTATAAATGCTCACCTTATACTTGTAACATTTTCATATTTAAAAACAAGATACTTACAATAGTAATCTACCAATTTAAAATATGAATTATATTTATTAGAAATCTAACTTTGGACCCCTACCCAAGTAAAAGGATGAAATTGAACTCAACCTTTCTCAATGATGATGATGATAATATAAATATATATATATATATATATATATATATATATATATATATATATATATATATACACACACACAGACATTATGTGTATATAGTATGATTATTGGCATATAATATGCTCTTTATTCCATATTAAGAACCCTAAGTATTACTGGCCTTGTGTCAAAATTTGAAACCACTATATTTACTTAGGTCTAAATTGAGCAAGATTTAACTTTGTGCTTCCATATCTTTAACATCAGCACTTGTCATGGTACACTTTTACTCTTTGTCAATTACTTGTTGAATAACGACTGTAAAAATAAAAACTCCAAACATAAGATTAGAGTACAAGACAAATGCTTAAAGTGATGATTGGTTTTCAGTAATTTAGAATCTTATTTACTTCAGAACTCTGTGAGATTTTGCTGAAACCTGGTTTCATTGCTTATTCTTACTTTATCCTTTTATTGGTGTCAATCATTGGAATGTAATCAGGATGTGATATTTCCTTCAAGTAACATATATTAATCCCAAATTGAAAATAAATATAAAAACAATACAACAAAATACAGTTCTATATTTATGAGATGAGGAATTATGTATATTATTTACATTATTTACAATTGACGGCGGATATTTGTCCTCATCTTGTTTGTTGTTAACACAACATTTTGGCTGATATACCCTCCAACCCACAGATATATGGCATAGTGGTTAAGAGCACAGGCTACTAACCCCAAGATTCCGAGTTCAAATTCCAGCCAGTGACCTGAATAATAATAATAATAATAATAATAATAATAATAATAATAATAACAATAATAACAATAATATCAAAAAATACCTTAGGAATGAGAAGCCAGGTTCAAAATTTCCCCAAAACACCCGTGTTAACAACAAACAAGATGAGGATAGATATCCGTCAATTGTAAATAATGTAAATAGTAAAACAGCAAAAGTCAATAGGATGTACACAGTGAATGTATTGGGATGGAAAAAAGATGGGGTATGTAACATTTTGAGCATGGCTCTTCATCAGAAAGAGGAAAGATGAAAGGTCTGGAGAGAAGAAAAAAATAGTCCAAGAAAAGCAAGAGATTGACCCCAGTTACTTACTTAAGCCCTTCACTCCTTATGAAGCATAAGCAATTCACTGTTCCTGACTCTGGGTTTTCTTTTCTGTCTCACTCAGGTCTCAGTTTTGAATTGTTATCAATGCTTCAATAGCTTTACCTTTTTACTAGGTTGGGGTGTTGGCCCTACACAGACTCATTTTTAATCATTGCAAAGATATTGGTCTAGCCGCTATCCTTTGATCTGGTCAGCATGAGAGGCACCAGTAAGAGCTTGTGCTTTGCTGGCATAACTATCAGGCTGACTGGGGCATACAAGTCACCACATCACAAAAGGGACTAGGCCTTATAGTAGATATTGATCCCAGTACTTTGTACATATTTTATTGCTCTTATGAAAGATAAAGGGTAAAGTTAACTGAGATAAAAGAAAGAACTAGAACAAAGCATTGTTCTTCAACACACTAACTTTAACATCTAACACCACTACACACATATGCACACACACTCACACCCTCACTGACATACACACATATAAGCACAACTAATTAAGTCATACCAGAAACTGTGACACTGAGAAAGAGTTAATTCAGTATTTGTTGAGTAAAGCTTTATTGTGGAAGCAGAAAAGTTCAATATCTTACAATGAACATCTATTTAATCCAAGGCCAGGAATCCATACATACAATGAGATTCTGTACAGTTTCCATTTACCAAATTTCACACATTGGTCAGCTTGAGTGTGGAAGATTTCATGTAACTAAGGTGCCATTCAATAGAATTGAACTTGGAATCATGCATTTTGATTTAAGCTTTTTAACCACATGACCATACCTGTGCGTTAACTATTTGTATTAAGAAATACTTTGGTCATAACCAGTAATTCACAGAAATTTGCTGACTTTTCCACTGTATTCAAATGCCATAAAAGGAATGAAGCAGAGAAACGTAACTTGCTGTAAACACTATACTTACTCCCATTCGTTTACTCTCAGAGAATCTTTATCGACTGGCAACAGACCTATCCTTCCGAAAAAGTAACATAAACAAAGTAAAAATTAAGAAAAACAATCTTATCAGATTCTCCTTTAAACCTTTTCCAATAAACAGTAAAGAGGATATTAATTTAAAAAATATAGTCACATAATACCAATTTAAAGTAATATTCTAGGTTCTCTTTACATGTTAGCTAGCCTCTTGATTCAAAGCAAAAAAATATTTAAAAAGTATTATCACAAGAGATTTACAACAATGATTTCTTTCCTTTTCCAAATTCTTCTGAAAACTATATAAAAATTGATGAGAAATAAAGGGATAGAATGGAAAACAAAAAGAAAAAAATGTAAAAAAAATTACTTCTAAGATCTTGAAAATTGAAATAGGAAGAATGAAGAGATGAAAAAAAATACCAATTTGCATCAAAGCAATGTTTTCAATAAACCTTTATCAAAATCGAATTTTTTAAAGTTCTAATATTTTGAAGTTTCTTTTTTATGCTTTTATATTTGGATAGCCAAAAATATTATCTTTGAAACTTGTTACCATTTCATCCTTACACTAAATGTTAAATATTGTCACATAGTAATGGGTTGGCCACAAAGCACAATAAAGTATGTTCACACCGAAAGAAAAAATTGTAAAATACTTAACATATAAAGATCACAGTTCAAGACTTGATTTTCTCTCCAATACTGGAGATACTGCAGCTGCAACCACCAATGAGCACTGAAATAGCATATTCTGATAAACTTTGGTTGGTAAAAGTAGAGGCTCCATAGCTAGTTCATTCTTGTGCTGGTCCATTTACACTGAACCAATGATAGAGTCTCTATGTAGCCACCTGACATATTAGAAATACCTACTAAATCGTCTTCAAAACAAAACCTTACCATCTCAAAATCAAGGACACACTGAACAATGAATTCCTTCATATACAAACATAGAGTGGCTGAGGCTCCAATGACGATTTTGATCAAATTTTTCCCCTATGTCAAAGAGGACTTGAACTAAACAATAACAGCAACAACGGTAGTCATATAATAAGATTTAATGAAAAAGAAGTTGCCCCAAGTCTTGATAATCATTATATATGACAAAAAATGCATGAAAAAATATTGAATGTGATCCCAGAATAAGCTGAAGTCTGGTAGATTCAGTTCACTTGTAATGTGGGTTGCTCTAAGCAATTGATTGATTTCTTTTATATCTTGCTCAGCTTTAGCAGAGTTAACAGACTTCATTCAACAACAATTTCAACAAAGTAACAATAAATGAAAATGTTACATAACTTTTACTTTTACATTTATTATCTGAGTTGTATATTTCTATCCTTACTTTTGAAAATTTCCTCCTGCTTTCCCAATTAGATCAGCTAGTATAACTATACTTACATATATAAATGTTGAACTGTGGAGCACTAAAATAAGAAATCTACATATTTAATGAAGAATTCTCAATTCATGTAGGTATAGTTACATGGCTAATAATCTTGTTTCACAACCAAATGTTTCTATACTTCATTTGACAGTGTAGAACTTCTTCATATGTGTGTGTGTGTGCGTGTATTTATATATATGGTAGATGAAAGATGGAATATACGAGGATTTATTATTAATCACGACAATTGTTTCAACACATCTAACATCGATTCCTCATGTAAACCATTCATTTTATTATATATATATATAAAGCTATTCAACTTCAAAAAAGGATATAAAGCAGCTGAAACTGCTTGCAATATCAACAAAATGCTTGGTGAGGAAATGACCAGTGAGTGGTCAGCTCAAAAATGGCTTAAACAATTTTGCAGTAGGGACCTGAGCCATGAAGATCGTGAGCATAGTGGATGCCCATCTGTCAACAATGACAGTCAATTAAAGACTGTCATTGAGAAAGATCCATGTAAAACCACTTGAGAACCCATAAAATAACTTAAGTTAGCCAAAAAACTGCCTGTAACCATTTGCATGTGATCAGAAAATCAAAAAAGCTCAACAAATCGGTACCATATGATTTGAATGAAAACCAGAAAATGCACAGATATGAAATTTGCTCATCACTTCTCCAAAACCAGACCGATCCATTTCTCAACCATATTGTAACGTGATGAAAAGTGGATTCTGTACAATAATAAAAAAGGTTCTTCACAGTGGTTGAACCAAAATGAAGCACCAAAAACCTTCCCTAAACCTGAGCTCTTCAAAAACAAGGTTACGGTGACTGTTTGGTGGTGTACTGCTGGACTCATCCACTATAACTTCTTAAAACCCAGAAAAACCATTACTGCAGAAACACATTGCCATGAAATTGCTAAAATGAATGAAAGCCTGCTACTCCTCCATCTCAGACTGGTCAACAAATGAGGGCCAATCGTTCTTCCTGACAATGCTTGACCACACATTTCACTAATGACACTCCCAGAAGTTGAGGGGACTTGGCTATAAAGTTCTTTCCCACCCAACTTATTCCGCAGACCTTTTCCTCTACTGGCTACCACTTTTTCAAGCACCTTGATGGTTTCCTGTGAGAGAAAGAGTTGAAAAATCAAACCGATGCTGAAAGTGTGTTCAAAGAGATCATCAGCTCCAGAACTCCAGATTTTTATGCTACCAGAATAAACAAACTTGTTGGCAAAAATGTATTGGTTGTCATGGTACTTACTTTGATGAATAAAATTTCTGCATTGTTGAAATATATTGTGATGAATTTCATGTTTCAAAACATTACTTACTTTTTACACAGCCTGATATTTCCACAAGGCCAAACATGTTTTTAATAAGGTCTGGAAATGTATGATACCACTTGTATGATAGCAATGCTCAGTTAAATCTATCACAGTGTGTCAACACAAGGACACACAAATACACACAAACACACACACACACACACACACAAATATACACGTAAACACACACACACAACACTTACCAAATCCACTCACAGCCTGGAGCAATAGTAAAAGAGATTCTTGGTCCAAGCTAACTAACAGTGAGATTGAACTCAAAACATGTGGTTGAGAAGCAAACTTCTTAACTGCACAGATATGCTTGCACTTACTTATTGTTCTTTTATAATCCACACTTGTTGCTACTTTGGTAAAATGTGTATATAATGTGTATGTATCGTGTACTACAATCAATTTGGTATTGTGAAAGAGTGAAATCTATACAACACAACTAATAAACTTAATATACTGAAGTCAACCAAATTTTAAGCTGCACTTTAATGCTGGAAATGAAAGTGAAAATATGTGTGAAGAATATATTTTGATAAATAAATGTATCCTTATCGTGAGCACACTAGTTTGTTCATATTTCCTTGTATAAGGCTTAAATTGCAGCTCTTTTCTTTACTGTTGGAACATATTACATTTATCACTAAGGAACATAAGCCTAACATTTTGGGATATCTTTACTGCTATAGCATTAGACAGAATATGCGAGGAAACTGTGATTAGATTCATATGACATTTATCATAGTCAAATGCTGTAAAGGAAAGAAAATCCTGTATACATGTACATCCACTCATGCCAATAAATGCACACATATACATAAATATATGCATGTATGTACACACACTTGTTACATATATATACATGTCTCTTCCTTCACTTCGCTCTTTCCATATACTTACAAACACACATGCATGCATATACATGATATGCATGTGTGTATATGAATGTGTGTATATATATATATATATATATATATATATATATATATATATATACATAATATCAGAAGATTCACTGATGGAAAATTACCATGTTTGAGTGAATTCAATTTTGCCAACTGACACCATACATTTATAACTGCCAGTGTCTTTGACATTCTATCATCTATCTTAGGGAAACTTTTAACCTATTACAAACATTGCTAAAGACAGGGAACTTAGAGAGGACAGTAACTTCTAGCTTCTATGATTATCATGATAGAAAGCAAGTACTATAGATTGAGTAAATTGGGGTACTAAACTGTCTAAAAGTGTCACATGTAAGTGCTAGTCTTCGAGAAATAATAATATATTGTAGAGTATCGTCATAATATTGAGTTAATGGTTGCTACATATCGTGTACTGATGTAAATGTGTTCAAAGAATATTGTTCCCTTTATGTTTCAGATAATTCTGTAAAAGTATATTTGATAATAACATTCCCTGCAGGTATGTATATGACTATTAAATAAACTATACATATTTTGATATTTTATATCACATAGAGAAATATTCTGTATCACAAAGAAATGCTGTGTCATATACAAGTTTCACATCCAATATACACTAACGAAATCTTTGTATCTCCCATAAAAGCATTGTTTTCTATTTTAAATTTGGTTTCTTAATGGTTTAATGCACATGACCTTAGCCTGCTCTCTAAGACCACTGAGACCAACATGGTAATGATCTTGAACATTTGAAGGCTGACAATTGTAGGAAAATTATTAACAGAGAGGAAATTCTAAAGAGGAGACTTGGTTGTTCTGAGTAATATGGATTATGCATGATAATTGATACAGGTCCAAAGATGAAGTGAAGTGAGAGCAGAAGAGAAGAGTAAATTGCATGTGTCTCAATGAAGGTAGCACTTGGACTGGCTGCTTCCATGGGGCAGAAGCACAGCATTACTTATTCATTTGCTCCTTATGATTAAATCAAGACATATCTTGAATACTGGAAGTTTATCATTTTTGTTGTGCGATCCACAGTCAACCCTGCTTAAGCACACTAGCAAAAACCATCCAACCTTTTTTAGGTATATCCCGAACAACATTATCCAACGTTCCTTATAGTTTTTTTTTTACAATAGCATAATGAGGATTGGTGGGAGATCAACTAGAGATCTGTTTCATAAGGTTTTTTTTTTTTTCGAAATTTTTCATACACTCACTACATGTATGTTAAGCAAAAAAAGGAGTCTACTGTACAACATAGTTTATCACTTATTTACAACACTTTGTTTATTTAACATCTTTAAGTTCATTATTAGCAAAAGCTACGAATCATAAGAAACAATTTTTCAATCTTCATTAGCAAAAACACTACAAATTATGACAAAGGATTCTCAATCTAAAATTAATTTCTTTACTGTAATCTCCATACTCATTCCAAAAACCGTGAGATTTACACCCAAGTTACAGTTGTAGCAAGCCTTTATTGATGTCATTATGATTTATTGGTAGTGTGGAATATTGAGAAGTTTTTGTTAGAAATTAATTTGAGCAGAAACTCCTCATTAAGGTTTCTACTGCATGTTTCTTGTACTATGAGAGGAGCTTTACAGACTAGCTCATAACATTAAAGGTTAAAAGGATAACAATTTAGCACTCATGGCCAACAAGGCACTTGTCTAATTCAGTGGTTCCAAAACTTTATTGGGCTGCCACACTCTTGATACTTGAGCCACATTCCTAGTGCCCTACTCCCCACTCAGCACCACAAACGTAGACCACTTTCTGCAACAAATTCAAATCAGCAGTATTTCACAAATAAGACTTAACCTAATTAACCCATTTTGGGGGTGGGTGTGTGGGTTGTTACATTCATTACCCCCTTTTGGCCACCCTATTATTGCCCCACTTTTCTTCAACACCCCTCTTGATCTTTCTGCCACCCACAGGGAGTGGGGAGGCAGTACCACCCACTTAGGGAACCACTGGTTTAATTAACAGTGCTGCAGCCTCTTACAGAGATGAGTTATATATAGGATGGTCACACTTTATTCTTTGTGACCCGAGACATTTGAGAGTTAAGCCGTGTTTGACATTAATACAACCAATAAAAAATTATGTGCACTATGTAGAGTGAGATCTGAAACAATGATTTGTATATTTATTGTTAATATATTTCAGTAGATTCAAACACAAGTATTTACTACTCCCCAAAGAAAAGAAAGATATTTCAAGAAATTTAGAATTTATCTTTCAAAATTAATTTTCCAAATGGGGAAAAGTAAGACTGATCTCACAGATGTGAGACAACTCTGAACATATTTCAGTCAACTAGACTTCCAGTCTACTAGGCTTCATCAGTATAGTATAATCTGCATGATTAGTTGAACATATTCAAAAGTTAGAACAATGGAAACTAAAGTACAGAAATAATTATAAAACATTGTCAAGCAATGCGTTTTATAGTAAAAAAAAATATTAACAAATATGCTGGAAATTTTAATAAAACTTTTTTCGACAAATGATTAATGAATGTCATTATTAATAACATTTCTTGGATGATAATTCATTTCTATAAACTATTCTTGAAAAGACACATCACACACAAAAAAAAAAAGCAGGGAAAAATGATCAAACTATTTTGTCAACATTAAATTAGATAATTATTTTTGTAACAACTTTTTCAAATAATGAAATTAAAGTTTTTATGTGGTAATTATCAAGTTTGAGAAAAAAAAAAATTAAATGTTGGACATGGTGCTATATAATATCTCAAATTTTGTGTCAACTCTTGAGAATCTGAATTTAACTAATGGTGATAAAATACACACAGACAGACATAATCATGCACACAGTTACACATAAGGTGTTTATGTATGCAGGTATGTAGCATATATATATATGTATTGATAGTTAATTTGGTAGAAAGAAAACATATGCAGGTATATATTATTTTAATTAGCCAATTATTTGCACATTGTATTAAACTAGAAATTTATAGGAAAGGTGTAAATTTAACTCTCAAGGTATTACTTGTAGTATTTTTAATCATTCTGAATAATAACAGATGAAAATATCTTTAGCAATATTTGAAATTAGTAAATGTATGTAAATAGTGCAAGCTATTTTGTCAAACCCTCGACTGAATATGCCTTTCATGAACAATATATCTATATATAAGACCGTCTGTTGTTATGTGCATGTGTGTAAGTCATGTGTGAAAGCCATATGTGTGTGTGTGTGTGTGTGTGTGTGTGTGTGTGTGTGTGTGTGATCATTTAAACTTTATATCCCCTTTCAATAGTAGCATAAGCTGGGTGGTTCTTCACAATCTGAGCCATTGCTTATTTTGAGCCACTGCTCCTAAAGATTCTAATGATGCCTATAATGTGTCTTTTTGTTTGGCCTCTACAACAGGATACCTTTCTTATTACCAACCACTTTACTGAGTGTAGTGGGTGCGTTTCTTTTTTGTTTTTTTGTTTTTTCTGAAACCAACACTGGAAGAGTTGAATAAACCCTGGCAAGACAGGATTAAAAGGAGCTTTCAGTTTTAAATTTTATCAACTTATCTGTCATGTGATAGATGTTTTTCATGGCACCCACCCTAGGAAAGCAATTCCACTTACCATTCACTAGTAGAGAGAGTACATTATGTTCCATCATTGCATTGACATGAGTGATGGAGTGCATTCTACTGAATAAATCTGGACGATATTCAGTAATCTAAAGTGCATAGAATGAAGTTGGAATATGAGAAGAAACAATGACATCAGAAGGGTCAGAGACTGGAAGTTATTTGGTGGGAATAAGAGTGTAAATGTTGAAGGTACTGGAACTAGGAATTGTACATTTATTCTGATGACTTAGGAGTTGGACAGAAAAAGTGAGAGAGAGTGTGGAGAGAGTGGGGAGGGAGGGAGAGAGAGAAAGAGCGGATTAGACCATCAGGAAACTACCAAGCATTCTTTCAGTTCTTCTTATGGCTATCGTTGTGTATGGAATACATATGAAAATCAGTGTGTGTGTGTATGTATATGTATGCATATATGGGTAGGGTTGTTTTTTCTCAATTTGTGTCAGTAATCTATAAAAATAAAGGAGTTTATGAATGCAGAAAGACAGTGAGGACAGTTTAGAGAATTGGGGTAAGCTATAGATTACGGATAATCTATAGATTACCAACACATGCTGCACTTAAAAGTTTACTTAAAGAATAATCTCACATTCCAAAAGCTATTATTTAGCATAATAATTAGACAGAATTTTTTGTCAGGGGTCTCTTAGATTAATAGTTAGAGTGCTCAGCTGGAATTTGAGAGGTGCAGAGTTCAGCTCCCTGTGGAGGCTTACTGTCCACTTTTTCCCATCTTCTAAAGGGTATTTACCCAATTCTCTAAGCTGTCCTAGCAGCCTTCACAGAATCCTATTTTTTATATATATATAAGTTTTGATTAAACGCTGTGCTTTACAGACATACACACACGTGTATGTGTGTATGTCTGTATATATATATATATATATATATATATATATATATATATATATATATATATATATATATATATATATATATACTGATATTTGATTTTATGCTACGCTAAAAATAATTTTACACTAAACTAAATAAAGGATTACTCAATACTTTTAGTAGAGTACAGATTTATTATTCCTTAACAAGAACATTATCAACAGTGACTGTGAAGCTTTGGGTGGCTAAGTCATCAGCAGACTGTCTTATGATGGCTTAGCCAGCTGAAGTAAATGTCAATACTAAATACTATTCTTGTTGAATATACACACACACATACACACATATATATATATATATATATATATATATATATGCATTTATTATCTATCTATCTATCTATCTAGATAGATAGATATACATACATATACTGTTTATGTGTGTGTGTGTGTGTGTGTGTGTGTGTGTGTGTGTGTATATATATATACATACATACATGTAGTCACAAAAACAAAACGTGATACCCAATTATACACCTGAACATGCATAGACATATGAATGCAGCCATATAATAGAACTAATGCAAGTCATAGAGTGAAGAAAAGCAACATAAAACCTGGATATTTTGATTACTCACAACTTATCCATTTCCTACAGAATTCTGTGCCAATTTTTATATACCTTAGTTATTTACAAGAAAAAATAAGAATAAGAACTATGTCAGATTATTTGTATGTCTGCAAGGTTTTATCTGATTGAAGAATATTATTATTTCCTTTTTCTTTAATCATTTATTTTCTTTTGTTTTTGTTAAATCTTCTTAAAAGCTAAAAGAATTGTTTCTGTCTGCATGGTGTTAGGGTAGTAGACTATATAACAGGATTTGAGAATTCTTTGCATTACTTTGAATCCTTAAAAATATTCAATAAAATAAGAATCATTCAGAGTAAAAAAGGAAAATAACAATAAGTAATGTTCAGGAAAAAATAGTAAGCAAAAAGTTTGAAAAAGGGCTCAAGTATAGAAATACAAAAAGGTCAAAGTAGTTAAAAAAGAAATTTCTATTTACAATACTGAGGAAATATATGGCTTTGCATACAGCTACATTAATACTTTGTGGCATATATGACCCAATAAATAGGTTTTTGTATTGATGTTTCCCTGAAACAAAATGAAATTGCAATAATCCCATTTTTATGTTTTACAAAGACATTTATTTATTTAATTTGTTTTGCTTTTAATACTTGTTCACATGGTATATGACTCATTTATGCAAACCAAAACTGGAATCATAGATCCTATATTACAAGTATACACTAATGCAATCACTTAAGGAATTCGTTGAATTATAGGATCCAAACTAGGGCATCAAATTGAATTCCAGTCTCAGTGAGGAAGTTTTTTTTCTGCCTTTATTTCCTGATGGAAATAGGATTACATCGGTGTTTCACTGATTAACAAATTCCATAATCATTCAGCTGCTGTGATTGAGAAAGAAATAAAATATAGAAGCCACAAAACTGACTTAATTGTCTTAAATTCAAATTCTCATTTACACCATGTTGTATCTCCAGATAAAATATATTATTTCACATGTTTCTCCAAAGTAAGTTTAAATGTAATTCAGAGATCTCTGTGAACCAGAAGGGATTTATAAATCCAATGATTATCACTGATTTAATACTATTATGTGAATGAGAGATAAATTTCAGGAATCATTTGCAAAAGATATGATACATATCCCTAAAAGATTGTAAATACACATATTAACTACGCTGTCCAAATGTACAACACTTTACTAAAATAGATTTGATCTCACAATCCATGAGCAATTAGAATTATATATCATTTGATCATTTCATTTCTGCTCTTAAAATTAGACAAGAAGCATTACTTAAATGAAATTAATATCTCATCATATTCAAAATTTCAACTTAGTAACAAAGGATTATTTTATGCTTCACTGGATGTGCAATGTCAGTGTGCATGCACAACAGAGTGTAAACATCTTAAGAGAAATGTTTGGTATGAGATGTGGTGTGCAAGAGAGACAACTGCACTGGTATGTGATGTGCATGGATGAAGACAGCTGTGTGAAGAAGTGCCAAGCTTTAATGGTGGAGGGGAACCTGTGGCAGAAGTAGACCTAGGAAGACATGGGATGAGGTGGTGAAGCATGATCTTCAAACATTGGGCCTCACAGAGGCAATGATAAGTGACTGGGACCTTTGGCAATGGGCCGTGCTTGAGAAGACCTGTCAAGTCAAGTGAAATCGTAGTCATGGCAGATGCCAGTGCTGTGTAACTGGCATCCAAGATGGTAGCGTGTAAAAAGCACCCTTCAAACATTAGGCAATATGCCATCAGCTTGAAAAGACCCATCAAACTATGTAAAATCGTAATCATGGCTGATACCAGTGTCACAGAACTGGCACCCAAGTTGGTATCACATAAAAAGCAGTGACAAGTGACCAAGACCTTTGGTGATATACCACACTTGAGAAGGCCTCTCAAGCAAAGTGAGATCGTAGTTGTGGCCAATGCCAGTGTTTCAATGCTGGCACCCATGCTGGTGGCATGTAAAAAGCACCCACTACACCCTTGAAGTGGTTGGCCTAAGGAAAGACATCCAGCTGAAGAAACCATGCCAAATCAGATTGGAACCTGGTGCAGCTCCCCAGCTTATCAGTTTTCAGTCAAACCGTCCAACCCACACCAGCATGGTAAAAGTACTTTAAATGACGACGACGACGACGATGATGAACGTTTTTGTCTCTAAATTTTATTAGAATATATTTGGCTTTCCTACTCTATATCACAAAAAAATGAAGAACTATGATTAAAAATTGTAGCAGGACATTTCTGCCCCTCTGTAACTTTCAACATTCAGCAGCAATGATTGTCATCGTTTGCTAATGCAGATGTAGACTATCATATTTCTGTACTTGATAGTGACTGATTTCATTATGCAGAAACAATGTATAGCACCAGTTTTGCAATAATGTGGTGACTGGGCAAGCTGAGAGATTTGGATGTTGCAGACTAACTGGTATTACCAAGTTCTGAGAGAGATACACTATAAACCTATACAGTTCGGAAGCAAAAGCAGATCTACAAATTAATGCCAAAAAGGCCAAAGCCATGTCAATTGGTAGAAACCCAAGTACAACCTGTCAAACTCAGACCAGATGAAATTGAGTACAGCAATAAGTTTAAATATTCCAGAAGCCGTATTTCCAATGAGGATAATGCAGAAGTTAAAGTCAAGACCAGAATAGGTAAAGCAGCTGCAGTATGCCAACACTTTTACCCAATATGGTGATCAAAGACCATCAGTAAGGATATTAAGCTGCAGCTATACACATATTTTGTCATACAAACAGCCATCAATGCCTGTGCATCCTGAAAGAAGGCAGCGAAGATTGCACAATTGCTGGATGTGTTCCATCAACACTGCCCACATTCTACAATCCTAGGCATTGTTACTGAGACATTGTGAGAAATGAAGAGGTGATGAGAAAAGTTAATATTGGAATTTTGTAAGATACAGTGACTAAACAATGGATATGATTCACTGGCTATGTGTTTCAATTACTACATGAGAGATATGCTGTCATCAGAATGAAAAGGATGTTGGGAAGAGGAAAACGACCAAGTGGAAAACCAGGGAAGACGTGATACAGTACATTCCAGGATGACATAATAACAGTGGGAGTTGGACCAAGTGGAGCTAAGAGGTAAGTAAACAATAGGGATGCTTTTGAGGAGGCTTGTTGCCTGTTAACCTGACACCTTTGGAGGATTTAAGAGCTAACATAGGTTGTTTAATGTTTCTATTACAATTTTGGAAATCTTTCCTTTATCAAATATAATAGAAAATAATTCAAGTATCTGAAATAAAAGTGTTATTATCAGTAGGCCTATGTAAGGTAATACATTTTGTCTGTCTTTATTTATTGGCATTATTTTACATCTTTTTGCATAACTTATTATTTGTATTGCTTAAAGTTCTTAAATACTTCTATTGTTTACAGAGTGGAATCTTTCAAGCAAGTTACAGTATTTTTTACATAATAATTTCTTATAATAATTTTTAGCCTATGGCAAAAAGTTTACAAGAGAAGAGTATAATTGAATGAACTAACCTTACTACATCTCTGTACCTATGTTAACCCTGAAACATGTAAAAGCAAGGTTGTCTTTGGCAGGATTTGATTGAAGAACATAGAGACAAAATTAAATACTGCTCTATAATTTCTAGCATAAAAATCTGCTAGAAAAATAACATGAGCACAGAGCAACAAATTTGTGGCTCTAAATGAAATCAAAACTAGTTTTTGAGTGGTGCTCTATTACTTCAGGATGGATATTCATTCCATAAATGTCTTTCTCTAAATTCTGCAAGGTATTTTGTATGATGTTCTAACAATTCTGACAATCCTCATCAAAATAATATTTATAACTGAAAGGTCATGAAGGAATCCATTAAAGGACAAAGCCAGATAAATAAAGCATTTTATGTAACCGATTTCAAATCTTATGTAAATTATGATTCATTGTTTTCAAAGGATGTTAATCATTTGAATGAAATCAAATTTTTCTTTTCCAGTATCCACCATTTCAATATTGTAAATATACAGAGAGAAATAATTCCATACTTTTAGTATGTTTTACATTATAATATTGTATTAATCTCTCATATGAATAAATATCACCAGTGTTGTTGAAAAAAATCAGAAGTTCTTAAGACTGTTTTTGTTTGGTGGCTGCTACAAATTCAACCAGCTTCTATTTATTCACATTTCATAGCTATACAGTATTGTCCATTCAATCATCTTGTTGTCAGGTGGATGCATCTGATGTGGTTATGTTTGCTACTTTAAAACAAGCTGGTCAACCAGTAACTTTCAGGTCAAAGATGTTTACAGGTAATGAGATTCTTTATTGACCTGTTGAAAAGGAAGCAACTACAATAACTGAGACAATGGAAAACCAGGTTTATTTACTGTTGATTTAACACTTTACAATTATTACTGACCAGCAATCTGTTGTATTTATGCTAGACCAGCACAGAAGAACAAAATGGAAAAAATTATGACATATAAGGATAACAGTGGGAAGTTGCATGTTTCAATTATTTCATTGATTATTGATCAGGTGTAAAGAACGATGGTCTGGATACTCAAATATTCTGTAGTGATATTTTTTTGTTCATGACTTTCCATAAAGGACTGTGCCATCTGGATTCTGTGAGAATGCTTCAGTTTGTTCAAGCAAAGAACATACCCTTTTCTACTGAGAACATGATTATCTGTTCAACTCAAAGATGAAACCAGCTAAATGTTCTGCTTATCAGCAACATCAATCTAAGCTAAAGTATTTGTCACTATGTTCCTTGGCACAAATGATATGGTATTGATGATTAACTGGTGTATTATATGAATGACTTTATGGTGTGTGTGTGTGTGTGTGTATGTGTGCGCACCTCTAGTTGTTATTGAATGTTTTGCTTTATCAAAGAAAAACACAATGTTCAGTTTTCTTTGGTGGAGGAGAATGTTATATTATTTCCTACTTATTGTTGTTTCTTAAGTTATCAGTATGTGCAACATTTTCTTTTATGTTTTGAGTTGAATAAAACCTTAGAAATCAAAAGGTGTTTTGATTTATAATAACACATACTCATCAGAAAATTGGACAAACATGGTTTCGAACAATAAGACCTTTCCAAGTGAAGAAAGTACCACTCATCAAAAACTAGTGATCCTTTAGGTTAAATAGAGAGCTAGAGAGCTTTTAAGGAAATATTGAGAAGCAAAATATGCAAGTTGAAAGACTTCATCAACCAGCCATAGGTTCAGAGAACAACTAGTTGCTGCATATGATGAGAGAGAAGAGATGATGATAAATTATACCACAGAAGACAACTGGATGTTTCTGAAAACAACAGACTACATCACCTGATCTGTAACTAGCATAAAATTCTAGACAAATGGAATATGACACTGTGGAGGAAATTAATGTTAGATAAAACTATAAAGGGCTAGAGTCAGGCCTAGAAGAATTTGAAGAAAAGAGGGAGCAAAAAGCAATACCAAGAAAAGAATCAGGTAAATTAGCAAAAGGAGAAATCAAAAGTAAGAAATGTCATTTAAAATAACTTCCTAAATTTAATATCATACATCTTTTTCTCTTTCCTTTGCTGTTCTGAATGTTCTCTATGATAAAAAGTATCACGCAAGGCGTCCTCTTCTGTTTCTTTGTCTGTCTTATTTATCCTCATTGTACACTTCTCTGATTGCTGGATAGTTTTTTGCTTTATATTTCTACACTTTTCAGGCATGTGCATTTGCTTACTGGATTACATTTGGTATTTGCTTCTCTTCTCTTTACTTCTTAATCTTGCTTCATCCACATTACAATTGGCACTTCTTCACACACACACACACACACACACACACACACACATATATATATATATATGTGTGTGTGTGTGTGTGTGTGTGTGTGTGTTTGTGATTGTCATCGTCAACCTCATCATCACCATTATCATCATCATCATTGCTTAACATCTGTTTTCCATTCTGGCATAAATTTAACTTGTGCATGTGTGTATATATATATATATATATATATATATATATATATATATATATATATATATATATATATATATTTATATATACATACATATATTTATACATATATATATGTATGTGTATGCATATATATATACACACAGAGAAAAGGGACTGCTTTTGACCTTTTGACCATAGCTCTTCACCAGAAAGGAAAATGGAAAAATCCAGAGAAGGAAAAATATTACCAACAGCACGTGTGTAGTTAGTATATATGTATACATGCATACATACATGCATGTATATATTATACACACACACAGACATATATGCACACATGCACACACACACACATTTTTTACTTTTATTTTTTTACATGTTTCAACTGGCACACCATCGACTATGACCATGCGGATTCCAGTGATCTGATCAATGGAACAAACTGCTTATGAAATTAATATGCAAGTGGCTGAGCACTCCACAAGCACATAACCCTTAACATACATCACAGGGAGATTCAACATGCCAGAATGTGACAAAGCTGGTCCTTTGAAATACATGTACGACTCATTTTGTCAGCTGAGTGAACTGGAGCAATGTGAAATAAAGTATCTTGCTCAAGGACACAATGCATCACCAGAAGTTGAACTCATGATCTTACGATCATCAACCAAGTACCCTAACCAATAAGCCACATGTCTTCACAGAAACAAGTTAAAGAATAAAAGAATACATGATATATATGTATACACACATATATATACATACACACATACATATTTATATAGATGCATAATCATTTACTTGTGTATATAGGCACATATATTTCATCATGCAAATATATATATATATATATATATATGTATGTATGTATGTATGTATGTATATATATATATATATATATATATATAAGTGTACTAATCGGTACAAGTGTTATTTCATGTAAGTACATCAGTATAACTACATTTTGGAACAAATCAGTAATTTCATCTAGTGAGAAATGAAATTAGATTCCATTTGCTCAGATTATACATTCAAAGATAATCTATTAACACATTTAATTGGTGTAACAAAATTTTTAGACACTTCTCTGAATTAATCAATATGAAGTTCATCACATATGCATTTGATTCAGATGTGTGAGTGTGTGGTGGTGTGTATGTGCATGCATGCCTCAGTATATATTAACATATAACTTATTTAGATTTATTTCTAGATTTCTTGTAGAAAGAGCTGGTTTCTAACCTAGATCTAAAGCTCCTGCATTGGAATTTCAGCAGCATCAACAGGATAGTTGCACATATATATGTGTACATGTGCAAGTATGTTTTGTTTTTATGTATGCATATTTCTACATAATGTTGCATGTCTCAATACATACCTATAAGCTTAACGTTTGGAAACTTTTACATAATTTGATAATTCCACAGATGATTTGTATCTGTAGTTTCTTAATTAGCTTTCAGGTTTTCAGGTTTTCAGAACCCTAATTTCTCAAGATGTATGTATGTTTTTCTTTGGGATATAAGCTCTTCTTAGAGGGTTCAAGACAGTCACTAACAAAGTGACAAAACATTTTGAGTAAATATGTGGTTGAGTTGGTGCAATGGTTGAGCTGCCAATGCAAAAAAACCAAGTGTGTGCATCTGCTCTTTGCAAATTTTCACTGTGCCACTAATTGATTGCTTTTTGAGAATTCACATCAATTTCTTTTGAATTTTCATTGAAAAACCTAGAAATACTAGTAATTCTAGGTTTTTGTGTAAATCTGTAGATACATACCTTAATGAACTATAATGATAGGTACAAATGAAACATTATAATCAGGAGACAAGAGTTGTAAGTTCTGCATTAGTTCACCATGAATGTTCACTTTTTCCTGGATTTTGATAGTAGATTCACATCTGCTGAGCAGCTGACCTCTATAAAAGTGTAGGACTTTTGTCTTCCCCATCCCACAGTAAAATATCAAGTCCATTGCATTTGCACTAGATTACTGTTCTTATGTATGTATGTATGTATGTATGTATGTATGTATGTATGCATGCATGTATGTGTGTGTGTATTTATGTATGTATGTATGCATGTATGTATATCCCAAGTATGAAAGGAAACAGTATCCAATTTGGAAGTTCTGGAATCATGGGTTGCATGGATTCATTCCTTAATTACCATTATTCCAGGTCTGTTTTCACCCCAAATGGTAGTACCTGTTAGAAGTCTTGAGAAAGACAGCTCTTCTAAGTGAAAGATACTCTGACATAAAATTGCTGTCAAAACAGTACCAGTCATCTTGCAATACTTGTCACTGTCTGCCTTTACGTTCTGAGTTCAAATTTCGCCGAGGTCGATTTTACCTTTCATCCTTTTGGGGTCAGTAAAGTAAATACGACTTGCATCCTGGGGTCAATTTAATCGACTGGCCCCCTCCCACAAAATTTCAGGACTTGTGCCTAGAGTAGAAAAGAATACTTGTCACTGGAACCTACTATTTGATATGCAGACTGTGCGATATTCAGTTACTTACATGATAATTTAATAAGTAAGCAGTTCAGTTGAGAGAAAAGCTGAAATACTCATTGTCAAAACCAATTCAGATTAATTTACTTAAGTATATCTATAAATGTATAAATAAATATATGTATAAAGGTGTGTGTTAACACATACACATAAATGTTCAAATAAAGTTGTTATTTTAATGCAAATGTAAGATTAACAAGACATTTACTGGTGGTGTGATTCTATTCTGTGAGTAGAGTCAAATTTATAATGAAGATCAAGTTATTGGATTGTTCATCCAGTGTAAACTGTAGAAATCCAAAGTCAAAATTGAAAAGACAGCCAACCTAACTAATCGATTTGTCCGTCTGTTGGTATGCAAAAAATATATATACATAAGTTATAATGTTATGCATAAAGGTCCATGGTTCAGTGGTAAGAGCATTGGGCTCACAGTCATGAAGTAGTGAGTTCGATTCCCGGACTGGGTTGTGTGTTC
>NC_142928.1:39648649-39691149 GCF_046866305.1 Octopus bimaculoides
ATCAATAAAATTTTAAGAACTCTAAAAGAAGCAATAGGGCTTTATACAAATTATGCTGGTAGATATTTCTGAGACTATCCATTCATTACAAACTTCTTATATTCAATCTCCTTGTACTTAAATCTGGAATCTCAAGAATTAAATCAAAATTAATACCTTAGGAACCAACTTATTTGCAATGATCTTCATACTTTTCAATGTGATTGAGATCCTCAAAGTCAAAAATCTAGATATCTCATATATTTCATTTGCACTTTATTTATCTCCTGATACATTTCTAATGAACTTAATTATTAATCCAGTGAAGAATAAATACTTTGATTCTTTCTTTCTTTCTTTCTTTCTTGTTTCCTTTCTTTCTGTCTTTCTTTTCTCTCAGATTTGTTTACAGGATTAAAAATATTGATGTATATTTTCAAGTGTGTTTTGGAATATTTATTATTGGAGAGAGTTTTTATAATTTTATGCCAGAATGAGACTTATTTCCTTCCTTAATCTGCCACATCTGTTTAAATGCCTACTGTCTCAGAAACATGTATGGAAATGAAACAGAATTTATATCTGTTAATCTTCTTATATAGAATTAAAAGAGATGGCAAAATGATTTTGATGATAAATATGGAGATGATGGTGATAATGATGATGATGATGGTATTAATGTCAGTTTTTAACTTCCAAGTGTATAGTCAGGTGTTGCTTAGTAAGATGGGATATGTTAAGACTTAGTATCTAAGAAATATCTGTGCTTTGACTCCGCTCTGTCATTATCATCCTTTAACGTCCACATTTCCATGCCTGCATGGGTCAGATGGAATTTGTTGATGGATACTTTCTATGGTTTGAGCCCTTCCTATCAGAAACCCTCATATGTTTTCAAGCAAGATAATATTTTTCTGTGGCCAGACATGTTTTTATGGAAGGCTAAAAATAATATTGCTTGATGATCATTTATAACTATCACATGATGCCAAGAGAAGGATACAAACAAATGCACACACACACACACACACACACACACACACACACACCATCATATAACGTCCATTTTCCATTGTGGCATGGATTGGAGAGTATGACAGGATCTAGCAAGCCTGGGAGCCATAGTAGGCTTTTTTGTTTGTTTTAGCATCGTTTGTACAGGTGGATGCCCTTCCTAATGACAAGCACTTTACACAGTGTACTAGATGCTTCTTACAGAGCACCAGCACCAATGCTTTTTACATAGCACCATCACTGATAGGGTTACCAAGTACCTTGCAAGACAAAAAAAAAACAAAGAGGCAAACTTTCCTCAACTGAGAGTGGGGAAAAGTATTGTGGTGGTGGTGGTGGTGGGGCTTTGTGCCAGTTGAGAGATTAAATGTATAAGGGACAGAGAAAGGTGTCTTGTTGTAGATACATGGATTACCCAGTTGGAATGGATAGAAATGTGAGTTAGAAAGTAAGATGATGGTGAAGATGTGTTGGGACATGACCTTATGAGATTTTTGGGTGGGGTGAGAATAGGTGAAGTGATGCAGAGGTTTTGACTAGATGAATGAGTAGAAAAAAGATGACTACAGCAAATTCAGGACCCATGTTACATTACCATTTAGCATTGCAGTTCATATACATGCATCATACAGCCTTCTTTTCACTCAGAGAGAGGGAGACCTTTGGTTACCAATAGTAGTAAAAGCTCTCATAACTTTCTCCATCCTATTCTTATCCTAGCTTTTGGTACATCCTTCTCCTTTGCTAATTGGGTCATCTAGATAGCAAAATTTTCCACTACCTTTAGAGAACCTCTGGGGTATTTGGGAAAATCAATAGCCCATCTTTCTAGACTTTATAACTCCTGTGCTTCTTCCGCATACAAACATTATTTTTCCTGTTAACCTTCCTATTATTTCACTGCATATCTTGTGTGTCCATAGCTTATACTAGGTACATTAAATGGAATTTCTGCCTACACCTTTCGTTCATGTCGAGCAGAGCCATTGAACTGAAGGGGTTAGAGCCCTGTCTGCTTTCTAGCTTACTAGGACCTTGGCCTTTGCTAAGTTAACTTTAAGGCCCTTCAATTCTAGGTTTTGCTTCCACACCTGTAATTTCTTCTCTTGTTCCATTATAGATTCTGCTGTCAGAGCAAGCTCATCAGCACATAATAGACCCTATGGGCAGCTGGTCTTAGATTCCTCTGTTATGACCTGGCCTATGGTGTGATGATGAATAGAACAGGGCTGAGTGCCAAGCCTTAGTGAACTCCTACACTTGGCCAGTACTGCTTTCACAAGCCATTCATCTATCCCTTGCTTCCTCAGAGACCCCCTATCACAGAGCAAGGCACTTTGTCAAAGGCGCGCTCTCTCTCCTGATAAACAAATGCCAAGTACAATGGCTTATCCTTAGATAAACACTTTTCTTATAGTTACCTGGATATGGAAATAGTATCACTACTGCTTCTTCCCAATGTCAAATTGCTTTTCATCTAGCCTAATTGTGTTCTTAATTAATTGGGCTTTGACACTTTCCCTAACTTTCATCACCTAATCCAGCAATTTGTTGCATCTATAATTATTTCTATCTGAGGTATCTCCCTTACCTTTGTAGCAGCTGGGTATGATGCTGCAACACCAATCCCTGAAGATTATGCCTTCCTGAATAAACTGATTAGCCTGATTAACTAGACAGTACCCTACTCTACCAGATATTTTAAGCATCTCAGCATTGGCATACATACATACATACATACATATAATATTTAATAGACACGATACATGTTTTTATGTGCTACTAATAGTTTCATATGCTGAGAAGTACCTCAAACATAATCATCAGGCACAAACTACATATCATAACAAACTAAAAATGAAAGAGAAGAAGCACAAAAAGTTGAGAAGGAAGTATACAGAAAACAGGGAAGGTTAAAAAACAGAAAACAAAAAATGGAAACTGAAAAAGTAAAAAATAAAAAAGGTAAATGAGTTATCTCCTTTAGACCTTAAACTATAAGGCTGGAAAGATATCAACAAGTTAATCAGGTATAGGCGGAATTTTTCAATTCTTCAAAATGTACTTAGACATATGTTTACAATTGCTACTGTTCAGTAGTGAGTTAGGTGTCTTAGATCTCAAAAGGGTCTGAGCTTTTACAGCTAAACATATATATATGGGCCTCTTTCTTTTGCTGTTTTCCAGATCCACTCCCAGGCTTTGGTTGACCATGGCCTATAGAAGAGGGTTATTGCCCAAGATGCTGTGCAGTGAGACTGAACCTGCGATCACATGGTTGGACAGCAAGCTTCTTAACTACACAGCTATGCCTGCCATAAACATACATAATTACCACCACCTAATACTCAGTGATCAACAAGCCAATGAGGAAATTTCATGGTTATATAGTAAGCTAGAAATAGCAACCAAATCTTTCTCTTATCATATGCTACTCTCTTAAAGAGGAAGCATAATACAGTTACAATTTTACAATCTATTATGCATGAAAATGTTTGATGGGATGGTCCCAAATTGGATGCCTTTAATTATAGATTCACATTATTAGAGCTAGCCTGAAGCTAAGTATAGCTGTTTAGTACATGCATGGTTGTGCACTTAAGAAGTTCATTTTGCATGAATTGATTCTAGGTTCAGCACCTTGGGCAAATGTTCTTTACAATAGCCTCCTGTTGACCATTACCTTGTAACTGGAACTGGAAGGGAAAACTGGATTTTGATGTTGATCCCACATAAAATGCAATTGTGCTAGAGCCATGTTAAAAGCACTGGTGTTAGTGCCACATAAAAAGCACCCAGTACACTCCATGGAGTGGTTGGCATTAAGAAGGGCATCCAGTCTTAGAAACCACGCCAGAACAGACACTGGAGACTGGTATGGCCCCTGGCCTTACCAGCTATGGCCTTACCACACAAACATGAAACAACATACCCTCCATTATTACTATTGTCAAACAATGAAACAATGAATATCACCATTGTAGACTGATAGCCTATGACTAGTTATGATATAAAACAATAAACAAATAACTCATTAACTGTAAACATCATTGTCAAATTAATCCATAAATAACTGAACAAAGCTACCACATATTTAAGTATTGCAAGTTAATGTGTGCTTGGCAAGAATTACTTCATCAAAAGTAGCAAACAGTGAGGCATGTTTACTTATATGCTAAACTATGCAACATTTGGTTAGAGCAGTATTAACATATTTAATGTCATTAACTAAAGAATTTTAACAAATTAGAATTATATTACATCCAAGAAATTTAACCAGTTAAAGCAACACATTACAGCAAAAGGATTATAACAAATTAAAATTATATCATTACAGCAAGAATTTTTAGCTAATCAAAATTAATTTAATGATCACTTTGTTATAAGAAAGGCAAAGAAAGGCAGCTCCTAAATTTTAATTAAATAAAATTAATTAAAAGCAGAATGTAAGCAATGTGTTTTTAATGACTTAGAGGAAAAAGAGCAATGCCTATAACTCCAATAAGGGCTTCCAAAATTCATGAGATGAAACAAACCTGAATGCAAAAGCCTGTAGCAGAGTGGGATCTAGTAAAGGCATAAGGGCCGAGTTCTAATGTTACACTGAGCAACGGGTAGCTTACCACTCTAGAAAAGAAGTGCGAGTCTGATTATGGCAGCAGAGTGATGACTCTAGTCATAAAACATCTTCAACAAAGTTTTTATAAAGCCTCTGTACTAACGCATAATTTACCAATAAATGTCTTGTCTAAAATATTAGGCATTTCTTCTCATCAATTAAACCAAATATATCTGTCTTTTTTCTTTGTGAGTGGTGAAGGGTTGGGTAAGGTTTTGCTTAGTCACTTTAAACCGTACGCCTTTATGAAATTTGTTGTCAATGTTCTTAATCTTTCAGAAATATCTTCAATTTCTTTGATAGCTTTTAATTTAACCATTTTAATTTTATGTTTAACATAAATAGCATTAACAACTTGAGGATAATTTTCAGTCCAAAATAATTTTGATGAAATAAAAGTTCTTGTTAAGATCAATATTAAAGTATTAGGAAAAAATATCTCAAATGTTTCATCTTTTTTTAGGTGCAACTTGTTTTGGATGCAAATTTTCTTAAGTGTTTTATCCATTAGTTACGAAATCTTTCTTACTATAGAACATATTAGCATTCTATGGGCAAAAGCACCCCTTCTGTGTAAAATTAATTCTGATGATATGTCTATGAGTAACCTCAGTTGGCAGTATCTATTAATGTGATTGCAATACCTCTAAAATAGTTATATTTTAGTTGCTTTGATTAAAATTTGCAGGTGAATTTCTCACTTGCTTGCACTAAATTAATACTTTAATGCCTTCAAATATACCACTATGCCATATGCCCATGGGCATATAGCGTAGTGTTTAAGAGCGCGGGCTACTAGCCCCAAGATTCTGAATTCGATTCCAGGCAGTGACCTGAATAGTAATAATAATAATAATAATAATAATAATAATAACGATAACAATAATAATAACAATAACAATAATAATAACAACAACATCGAAAAATACCTTAGGAATGAGAACTCAGGTTCGAAATTTCCCCAAGACACCTGATAAAGGCTGGAGGGTATATCAGCCAAAATGTTGTGTTAACAACAAACAAAATGAGGACAAATATCTGTCAATTGTAAATAATGTAAATAATGTACATAATTCCTCATCTCTTAAATATAGAACTGTAAAGTTACCTTGTCAGTGAAAATAATAAAGTTAATTTGTAATTTGAATTTACAACAAAACCTATTTAGTAAATGAATCAGTTCCCATATTCATTGTGAAAATATTGGATATATTTTCAAATGAAGCAATTTCATGTCCTATGTCTATATTCTAAATTTTTTGGTGAGATTTAGCTGATTGAAATATAATAAATGAAATTACTGGAACATAGAAATTTTTCCTTTGAAATTGTAATTAGAAGATTTTATATATTATTGCAGTTATAGAATAGTAATAAATCCTTACCATACTATTTGAATTTAAAAAAACACATTATGATAAAGATAACAGTAATATCAATAGCCTTATGGGATACTCATTTTACTCTTTTACTTGTTTCAGTCATTTGACTGCGGCCATGCTGGAACACCGTCTTTAGTCGAGCAAATCGACCCCAGGACTTATTCTTTGTAAGCCTAGTACTTATTCTATCGGTCTCTTTTGTAGAACCACTAAGTTACAGGGACATAAACACACCAGCATCGGTGGGGGGACAAACACAGACACACAAACACACACTCACATATATACATATATATGACAGGCTTCTTTCAGTTTCCGTCTACCAAATCCACTCACAAGGCTTTAGTCGACCCGAGGCTATAGTAGAAGACACTTGCCCAAGGTGCCACGCAGTGGGTTTGAACCCAGAACCATGTGGTTGGTAAGCAAGCTACTTACCACACAGCCACTCCTGTGCCAATCATTTCTTTGAATTCTTGAAGGAATAAGTTTCTCATTTAGTGAGCAAGTTCATGTAGTTTCTGCAGTGGCTGTTACAAAGGTCTTCAATCATTTTAAGTTGAAAGGAACATTGGATATCAAGTTATACACTATATGCCTTTATCTGCTAGAAACAGCAGCCAAATCTCCCTCAAGCAGCATCATACTATCTTTAAAAAAAACCGAACTTAGATAGAATGTTACTATTCACACCATACTTGCAAAAATGACAGAATGGTCACAACAAGAATGTGCTTAATCATAGGTCTTCTACATCAGAACTAATCTAGGTTAAACAACAACAACAATACTGTATTAAAGTAAGCACAACATAGTCTTGATACAGAATGAAATTTGACATATTGAGCTCACAAGTTCTCGGGGCTATAGCCAAATGTTTAATCAATGATTAATATTTTTCAGTATTTTAGGATATGATAAACTTCTGCTAAATTTGTGTTTGCCAGACACATACAACAACTCAGCTATCTAATAAACAATACCACCAATTAGATGTTGTTTATTTACAATTCATTATTTACAATTCATTACAATGAATGTATATAATGACATGCATTTTGCTTTGTTGTATCATTTTGTAGTCTTGCCCTCTTCTTAATTTATAAGTTACTTAATCAAACATTTTTCCAGACTTATGGCTGCAGATTTTGTAGGTAAGATTTAAGTCACAGAGTAACGTAGTGACTTTCTATCATTGCATTTTGTCTGTCTGGCATTCTTTCTGTTTATTTGCCTGTCTGTCTCTCTGACCATCTGTCTATCCATCTGCTTGTATATTAATTTTTGTTTTGAAACTATTTGCAGATGTTTCACAAAATAATTAACATGAGAATAATAACAGAAAAGGTGCAAAATTGCTCTTGAATTCCTAAATATGTTAGTCTAAAAATAAAGCATCTAATGTAAAACTTATGCTGATAATAAAAGTGATGGTGAGAAAGTACAGATGATTAATGAAAATTGAACTTACTAAGTAGAAGTTTGAACATGACCTGATCATTTGATGTATAATGGTTTATTGAGGAAGTGTAGATATTACTGTTGCTGAAATGACAAACATTTCCTCTAAGAACATTTAAAATTCAATAACTACGTGATATTAAGATGCATTGTGGCAGACAAATATAATGAGAAGAGGAAATTGTTGAATAATTTTGATTGATTAGAAAAATTGTAAGATTTATTATTTGATTTATCAGCTACTTAAATACACTTCATGTCAGAAATATAAGTTTTTGGACAACATATTTTCAGTATTAATTTTGTTATATTTTTTATTTGAAATAAAAGCCTCATAATTAATTAACCAACATTAAAGTGTCTTTAATTTTCTTCTTTCTCTTCTTTCAATTTGCACTTAAGATAATTAAGCTGATTAAAATATTAATTTGTCCACATGCTGCCAAGTAAGTAAAATACATTTTTCAATCATATATGACTTCAGCTAAGCATCTCTGACCAACCCTGGTGTATACTAAAATCAGATAAGTTGAGGATGAGAAAATAAAGGTGTGGGGTATGAAACTAAAATCCAATTATAGAATGTTGCTTAAGTGTTTCAATTAACTTCATTCGTCTGAATCTTCTGCTTACTTGGCTTGTCTCAAAAAATATAAGAAAATTGAGTGGATTGTAAGTAATGATTTAAACTATGTAAAATAAGACAGAAATGTATAGATGCTTTGATAATAAATTATTATGTTGAAATTATGTTAAAAAGAATATGTCTAGATGCTTGTATTTTTACTAAACATAAAATGACAGTATCATTCAAATCTATTTTCGAACATCAAAACAGCTGGAAATAATCAAATATACTTGTGGAATTTTAAATGGCTGGGGAGTAATGGTGTTGGTTGTGAAAGAAGCCTGCTTAGAGAAGTCTGACTCAATCATTATTGGTTCCATTGTAGAAATGCAAATATTATCTCCAAAACATAAATGTAATTGAAATATGTTTTATTCATGGTAATAATTACATCTGACTGGAACTGTAAATTCTATGAACCAGTCATAACAAGTCTCAATAGATTCCAGTCGCTAAAAATACTTAATAGGAGAGATTTCAGACTTAATAAGGCTTCAGACAAAAATCAGGTAATTTCAAATAAAGCTAAAAGGTTTATAACACATTATAACTCAAAATGAAAATATTACATTGCCATGCATAATATTACAAAATACAAAATAAACATTTGGTTTTAAAAACTTTAAATAAGTGTGTGTGAAATGCATCATTATAAAACCCATGAGAAGGTCATTCATTGAATAGTTTGCTTACATTTTTATATAACATAATATAACTATGCTAAACAAGTAAATGACAAAATCAGATGAAGCAATATTGTTATGACGGTACAGCAGAAATTAACTACAAAATTATTTTAAAAATTCTAATTCCAATGTTATGCACAGAAACATGAAGGTAGATTAGTGTGAAAAGAATAAAAATTGAAATGTTTTCATATCAAGAACTGGAATGACCCGATCTGTTATTCTTTGTCAAGTCACTTCATGAATTTCTTGTTGCATTTCACAAGAAAGGAATCTGTGAAGGTGACAAGCTGGCAAAATCATTATTGCTTTGGACAAAAACACTTGGTGGCATTCGTTTTAGCTTTAAGTTCTGAGTTCACATTCTACCTTTGTTGGCACTCCATCGCTTACGACGTCGAGGGTTCCAGTTGATCCGATCAACAGAACAGCCTGCTCGTGAAATTAACGTGCAAGTGGCTGAGCACTCCACAGACATGTGTACCCTTAACGTAGTTCTCAGGGATATTCAGCGTGATACAGTGATAAGGCTGACCCTTTGAATTACAGTCACAACAGAAACAGGAAGTAAGAGTGAGAGAAAGTTGTGGTGAAAGAGTACAGTAGGGTTCGCCACCATCCCCTGCCGGAGCCTCATGGAGCTTTAGGTGTTTTCACTCAATAAACACTCACAATGCCCGGTCTGGGAATCAAAACCGCGATCCTATGACCGCGAGTCCGCTGCCCTAACCACTGGGCAATTGCGCTTCTACATTCTACCAAAGTTAACTTTATCATTCATCTCTTTTGAGGTTGATAAAATAAGTACCAGTTGAGCATAGGAAGTGGTCATTGGCTAGCCCCCTCCCCCAAAGCAAAGGCTGGAAAGTTATGGCTTGAATCTTTTTTTTTTGTTTTTTGATAAGTCTGGGTGATCAGGATTATATTGGAATTAAACAACATCAACCTCATATATATGAAAGTAGCTCTATAGATTAAAAAAAAAGTGGTTTGGTTATGGTGACACCATTATGAATTGAAATAGTAATCTTTATCTAATTGCAAGAAAGCATAGTGGTAGCCTGCGGGTGACATGTAAAAGCACCCACTACACTCTCTGAGTGGTTGGCTTTAGGAAGGGTATCCAGCTGTAGAAACACTGCCAAATCAGATTGGAACCTGGTGTAGCCATCTGGTTTCACCGGTCCTCAGTCAAATCGTCCAACCCATGCTAGCATGGAAAGCGGACGTTAAACGACGACGACAATACGTACAGACATATATATATATACCGCCTGACTGGCCTTTGTAGGGTTTTCGAGCGAGATCGTTGCCAGTGCCCCTGGACTGGCTCTTGTGTGGGTGGCACATAAAAGACACCATTTCGAGCGTGGCCGTTTTCATGCGGGTTAGACGTAAAAGCACCCACTACACTCTCTGAGTGGTTGGCGTTAGGAAGGGCATCCAGCTGTAGAAAGTCTGCCAAATTAGATTGGAGCCTGGTGTTGCCATCCGGTTTCACCAGTCCTCAGTCAAATCATCCAACCCATGCTAGCATGGAAGGCGGACGTTAAACGATCATGATGATGATGATGATGATCCTGCTAAGCAGATGAAGTGCATATTTCCTCCTAGCAAAGCCATTGAACTATCATGAGTAACTTAGTTTTGGTATCTAATATTTACTTAGTTAACTGTGGAATGTGGAGGCAACAAAAGTTTTCTATAGCTATGAACACCTATGAGATAGTATTCTGGTGTACTCCATCCATCCAGACGTAAGTTATAAAGACCAGTAGTAACTATATGGCCACATGTAAATTGCAAATGAAAAACTATAGTGGTGTGTAATGAATAAGTGGCAAAAAAGTTAGCATCAGTGACAAAGAAGAGGAATGCTAAGTAAGTAAATTTGGAAAGCATGTGTAGTTAGATTAATAAATAAAAAAAGAATGTCTCCAACAGAGGATGAAATATCTTATTTAACCAATAGAAATTCAGTTTAGATGTCGCTTCCAACAAAAGAACTAGTTACAAAAGGAGGGAAATTCCCCAATATATGTAAAAACTAGAAGTGCATTCAAATGACTGGAAGCTGTAGATCAGAAAACGGAAATGTATTCAAAACAAGAGAGTTCAGCATTGTCCTGGTAACAGATAAAGTATATTATGAATGAAGAAAATAAATTAAGGGACTTTCTTTTTGAGAGTCAGATGCAGTAAAAGAAAAAAATTCCAAATGGAAATGATAGATATCTTAAGAAATAGTCAAAGCCCTTAAGAAAATGAAAAGATGAACAGAAAAGGTAAAAAAAAAAAGTCAGTGAAGGGAAAAATGCCTAAGAAAAAGGAATAATGAGGTGATACAAGCAAACACATATATTGGCAGGAAATCACAGCCCCAAGCAAAGGATAACTTACAATAGAAGATCCTTACCAGAGAAAATGTGCTGATCAGCATTCATAGATACATCACATTCAGAAAAAGTCTAGTCCAACCAGCTGAAAACAATTAATTTAATGAGACTTAGCATCAACATTGCCTATAGATGGGAGAGAATAAGAAATGATATCAGACCAGAAGAAGCAAGAGAAAAGGAGAGAAGTAGTAGAAAGAACATTTTGCAAGTATAAAAGAGTTTTTTTTTCCTTTTTCAGTCATATTTTGTGAATTAGTGTAAAGATGTCATGACTTACACGTAGGAAAAACGATTTGAGTGTGAATGCATTTTAATGTAATTATTAACTTATACCACATCTCTGAAAACTGGGCATTTGAATTCATTTTTGCTCATTTTTTTTCTGAGAAATAAAAATATTTATTAATAATTTTTAAATTCATTTGAAGCTTACAATGTAGTTATGTTGGGATAACGTTTTCTTTGAGGTTTTGAAAACTGCAAAAGAGAAATGGATTATCATAAAAGGCATAGAGGTATCTATGATGCCTTTAATAACAGATGTTTGAAAATTATTTAATTATGAGTAAGATATATTTATATATGTATATGTATGTTATACCTTCTAGACTGTCACTAGCAATTTTAATGTTTGTTCCCTCTTGACTGTGTTAGTGGATAGGTCTTCTTCCATAAGTTCTATTGACTTTGATCAAGCAGCACTTCTTTAAATGACTCAGCATTGTTATACTCTGTCATACACGCACATGAATAACCAGCAGAGTATGCTTGCTTCATTTCTTACTAGAAGCTTCTGTATTCAAGACCCTAGTCTCATTGACCTACAGCATTGATCTTCATATTCAAGTGTCACATAAACTACCATTTATCCTAGGGGAACAACTGTTTGTTGCCACTTTAGGTATCATCAGGAAAATAGCCATACTCAGTATATAGAAAAGTGTAGGTATGATTTTCACATGGAGTATCCTGCAGTATTTTTCTTCAGTTTTCTTATTGATATTCATAACCAGCTTCACTACATTTCTTTATACTGTGTGTTACAAAAGAATTGCAGTCCTGAAAATGTTGCATTCACATGGAATTCCATAATATACATCCTATTTTTCTGTTGACTTCCATTTTACATAATATGCAAAATAACATGGACATCAATATAAAATTTGACTTCGCTTTACAGAGTTCAATACTATGGCAAGATTTTCTTTTACACAATGGTTCTGTAACATAGGGCTACATATATATTGATCATTTTCTAGCTCAGTTGAATATACATCACTAAATTCTAATCTATGTTGTTGCTTTTACTAGTTGCCATTAAATATAAATGTGCTGCAGTTTGTATTGTCTTTATTGTTAAAAAAATGTAATCTACTGGTCCTATTGGAGTTATCATTCTTGCTTGATGTTTTCAAGATTTAAACACTACTAGAGGGAGCAATGTCTATTATTTACTTAGATGATATCAGTTGATTCAAGTCTTTCAACTCATTATATTGCATATAAAAGACCTTATGATGTTTGATAGTATTAGATTGATAAGTTTGGGCTTTGACTAAGAACAAACTCTGTCATCTGAATAAAGAATAATTCGGATTAAAAAAGAAAATATAAATCCTTCACTGATTTTTAATACAATTTTTTAACACTTTGACACCAAGAAAATGAACTCAGTTATTGATTAAACCCTTGCTGATGCGTAAAACAGTAACTTGATCTTCAAAACATTTCTTGTTACTGTTAGATGATTTGCATGAATTAGATTAATGATAGTGAAAATCTAATTATAGCCCAATGAAAACCGCTTAGTATTGAATGTCACATTTGATTATTTTGAAGAAGCTAATGTTTTATTCTGCATGTTGACTTCTTTCCCAGCACAATTTCTGTTTTATTGTGTAATTAAAGCACTCAAGAATTTTAAATTGTGTTAGAAAAACATTAAATTTTAATCCAATATATTAAAATTAATTACACATGCACATATGTGTCGTTAGGACTTGAGGCACTTTTTATTTGCCTTTTACCTGAAAATACTAACATTAAAGATCAAAGAAGTGATGTGCTTTTCACATTCACCAAAATAAAATATTTACTTTGTAAGTGAGTAGGAGATAATGTACTATTTAGATTAAATTTTACTATTTCAAAGATTAAAAGTAATCATAAGTAACTTTTGTCCTCTAATTAAAGATTGTTTTACAACAGAATGACTCTGAAAGTTAAAATAAGATGAAGTGTAGAATAGACACTAAGTGGAAGTTGTAAAACATGAACTTAATGTTTCACCTATTCCATGAGATTAATACACTGTTTTATGCTGTGAGGTTGCTTACTTATTGACCCATCATGCCCATTTAGATTGTAAAGAAAGAGGAAAAAAAACAAAAAAATACAATCTCCTAAAATTTGAAATAGAAAGAACTTGGAGCATGCAAACAGTAAAGGTCGTACCTATAATAATTGGCACTGGGATCAGTAAGCCAAGATAAAGACAAATGGCTGAGGGAGATTGAAATAGAATGCCCAGTAGAGCTCTTACGGAAAGTTTGTCTCCTAGGGACAGCAAGGATTATCAAGAGGGTGCTAAGCACTTGAAAAACTGCTGAAAAATTGTGGACACTTAAGGTTACAAGTAGCAACCCGCTATCCACATAATCCCTACTAGGAATAACACTGAACCTGAGACAAAATGATAATAATAATAATGATGATGATGATAATAATGATAATGATAATAATAATAATAATAATAATAATAATAATAATAATAATAATAATAATAATGGCAAGTGTCTCTGCCGTCTTGCATCTACAATAGAGTGCATGAAACCATTCCCCATATCATGAATGAATGCCCTAGACTTACCCAAAAACCACTACAAGTTGTGGCGACATGACCAGGTAACGGCAGTGCTACAATGGAAACTGCAAACAGTGGGGGCTACAGAGAGGTAATACATGGTATGACCGCAGAGAGTGGCAGAGTCAGAGACTAGCAAAATCCTCTGGGATTCCCCAATCCAAGCAGATCAGGTTCTAGAGCATAACAGATTGGACCTTGTGGTGGTGGACAAGGTGCACCACATATGCTATATAGTTAATGTTACATGCCCCTTTGACCCACGAATATTCAAGAAGGAAGACAAAAAGGCAGATGGATAGACAGACAGACAGACAGACAGACAGATAGATAGATAGATAGATAGATACATTTCTTTTATTAGCCACACAGGGCTCAACGAAGATGGGACAAATACAATGTAGAGCTTTTCTTTTTGGGAGGGGGAAGGAAGGAAAAAAAAAAAAGAAAAAAATGGTGGTGTCGATCAAAAGGGAAAAAGGGGCAGTTCGATCAAAAGGGATCGAAAAAAAAGAAAAGGAAAGGCCGATCAATAGGGATCGTGTATCACACAGTAATGTTCTCGTGTAAAAAGAGGGGAGGACAGTTTAGGTTTAGCCGTGGAAGGAAAAGCCCACGGAAAAGACCACGGTAACCTTGGTCAATATTCTCATTGAAGAAACTATAACAGTAAGTGACTCTCTTTTGCCTTTTTGTTTTGTTTTTTTTTTCTTGTTCATAGGGTTATGCTCAAGATGGCTCCGTCGTTCACACGTGCCATCCTTGCTACATTCACCCATCTTTTTTTGAAGCATTCACTAGACAAGACTTCCCTTTCTACTCTCAACTTCCTCTTCAGGTGATACTTGAAGAAGTTGATGAGAGATTGCCCAGAGAGGAAAGTCTTTGTCTCTAGACCTTTCAGACGCGTCCACCATACACATTCTTTCGCCATAGCCACAAGTACGATGAAAATAGCTCTTCCTTCCCGTTTAAAGGAAGGAGGCGCGACAATATTCACGATAGACTCGGCTGATAGACCGACTCGTCCCACACGCGATAGCAGTTGTTCGACGTAAGCCCACAGCTCCGAAATGGTGGGACACTGTACGAGTGCGTGCAGAACGGTTTCGTCGCGCTCTGCCGGCATCTCGGACAGGTCGACCCCGTGTTTCTCGAGCCATGCCTGTAGAGCTTATCCCGAACGGGTAGTGCTTCTCGATAGCACTGCCAGGCCAGGGATCTCTGGAAGTTGTCCATAGGTCCCGGCCCGAAGGTCGTCTTAAACAGGCGGGTCAGGTATTCCTCGTCGACGCCCAGGTTCGCCCCGAGATCGTCGTCGTACCTTCCCTCCACTAATCCACTATAGAATGCGTTAGTTGTGATGCAGTCGCTCAAGGTTGACCCGGGTTGTTGGAGTTGCCGAAGAGCAGCGCGACACTCGCGGTGCCATTCGCCCTTCCTCGGCCTCTTCTTGATCCATGACTGCAGTTCGGTCATGGAGACGAGCTGCGGGAAAGCGCGCCGCACAAACGGTGACCACACCTGTTCACCGCTGTCTACGTAGAGCCGGAGATGTCGCAGTCTCAGCGCGTGTCTGCGCATCATCAACCACGGCATGCCCAGTCCTCCTTTTAACGGGTGTTGGCAGCAAACGGATCGCCTAACCATCGGAACGCTTCCTTTCCACAAGAAGCGGAAGAGGATGCGCTCCAGTTTGGTGATGGTAGGGTCGGGACAAGGAACGACGGTCAGGCGGTAGTAGATGACGGACGCGATGTACGTGTTCGCCACCTCCGCCCGACCTTTCAGGGAAAGCTTCCTCTCGGCCCATTGCCGGGCTAGAGTGGCCACCCTTCTCGTTATCTCGTCCCAGTTCTTCTCCGTTTGGAGGTCTGGACCAAACCAGACCCCGAGCATCTCAACCGGACCGTCAGTCCAACGTCCCACGACGGAGGCGCTACTTGACGGCATGGGGTTGCTTCTCCAGGTGCCGAGCCGCAAGCCCACTGACTTATCCCGGTTGATTTTCGCTCCCGTTACCGCTTCGTAGTCTCTCAGTGTCTCGCCGACAAGCTCGATGTGCTTTTGGCTAGACACTATGACGGTGACGTCGTCCGCGTATGCCGACACGCTCGTCCCGCATCCCAACTCTCGCGGGATGCCCCTCAGCGTCGCCAGCTTCCGCAGTAGTGGCTCGAGAGTCAACACGTACAGAAGCGACGAGAGGGGGCATCCCTGACGGACCGAACGTGCAATGTCGAAGGGTCTTGATAGATGCCCATTGACGCGAACTACCGAACGGATGCCTCTGTACAAGGCAGCCATCCAGCCGCGGAAAATGGGACCGAAGCCGGCTGCTATGAGGACAGCCTCCAAGTATTGATGGTCTACCCTATCGAAAGCTTTCGATTGATCTAAATTGATCAGGGCCCCACCCATGCCAGGTTCCTTAACTACCCTCTCTATGATGTAGCGCATCAGATGGAGGTTGTCATGGATGCTCCTGCCCGGCACCGCGCACGTTTGCGCCTTGCCGATCAGTTTCTCGATGACAAGCGCCAACCGCTTGGCTAACACCTTGGCCAAAATTTTCAAGTCTGCATTGAGCAGAGTGATGGGCCTAAAGTTATCTATGACGTCCCCCTTGTTTGGATCTTTCTTCAGCAGCGTTACGGCTCCTCGACTCACAAAACCGGGAATGCTCCCGTTTTGCTGCCAGTTGCAGTACACCGCCACCAAGACGTCTCCAAACAAGTCTGGCTTACAGTTGTAAAGCTCGTAGGGCAGACCATCCAAACCCGGAGATTTGTCCCTCGAGCATCCCGCCATCGCGTCCCTCACTTCCGCCGCCGTGATGGCACCTTCGCAGCACTCCGCCTCTCTTGCCGAGAGTCGTGGCAGGCTGTGCAGGTAGGCACTGAAGTCCACCCTGCGTTCTCGCTCGCCATTCGTCCCAAACAGTCGAGCAAAGTGCCGCTGAAAGGCCTCACACATTTTGCTTGGCTCGAGCAGTTCGCGCCCCTGTTCGTCCACCAGAGACCGAATGGTGGCTTTGTTGCCCTGTTGCGCCTCCGCCACCCGGGCCTCTCGTGCGGCTCCAACACCTTCGTTTCTTAGAGCACGCATCCTAGCCCTGACAACGCACCCTTCGTGTTTGGCGTTGAAGTGTTGGTCAAGGGCCAACCTCGCCGCCAAAACGTCGGATGCGATGCCACTTCTAATTGCCTCTTCTAGCTTCTTAACTAGTTCACCCTCTACTCTGTTTCTGTCTATGGCTAGTGCTTTGCTATACCTAACCGCTTCTGCTTTTATTGCTCTCTTGAGGGCAAACCACCATTTGTTATTGATGATGGGTCCTGTCAAAGCCCTCTTTACTAACGTGCTAATCCGGTCTCTGAAAACTGGTCTCGACGGGAAAGACGCGTTTAGTTTCCAGTAACCGGAGCCCTGCCTATGTGTCTTATCTAAGTCTAGCGTACACGTCACAAGTTTGTGATCCGTGTAGCTGACTATGTGAAATTGTGGACACCCTATGCTATCTCTATCTACTCTCCTACACAGTATTCTATCTAGATACGATCTCGACGACCCGATGCGGTTTGTCCATGTCCACATTGGCGCATTCGGGTAATCGAGTCGGTACCTGTCAGACAGTTGAAAGCGTCTGAGCAGGTCTTTGAGGCATTTGCATCCCCGTCTATTCCTATCTCTGCCCACATAGTCTAGATGCGTGTCCAAGGTAGCATTCCAATCCCCCACTAAAAGTAAAGGACGAGATGTTCCTAGGAATACTTCTAGACGTCGAAAGAAATCCGGCCTACCTGTTAAAGGTGGTGCGTATACTGATATGAGTCGAAAAGCACACCCATCGCTACCATCGACATCCAGAACAACCAATCTACCCTCCGGGTCTATGAATACTGTCTTTACTTCGAGATCCAGACTCTTGCGAAAGAGTACCGCCGTGCCACTACCGCCCATTCTCGGCAGACAGGGAGAAAAATAAATGTTAAACTGTCTGCCAAACATGGACGATAGGGCCCGCGGATCATGGAGTCTGGTCTCGCTTATGGCTATGATTTCTAGTTTATGTGACTTTATGTCATTTAGGAGGTACCCTTGTTTCCAAGGGGACCCCAAGCCACGCGCATTTACACAACCAATCTTGAGCATCATTTTGATTTGAGTGTTAAAGTTTTATAAAGAGAATCACTTACCGTTTGAGAGTTTTTGTGTCTCCTCCTTCGGGTTTTCTTCGAGGTGATCACTATATAGTTTTTTCGCCAGGTATTTTTGGCATTTGCCAACTGCCTTTGGAAAAATAGATTTTAGTGTGTGGTGCAGGGTTGGTGTTATGTGTAGTATTTTGATGTGTTCTGGCGGTGTTGTGTATGGGTGGTTGCTGGTTTTTATGTCTTCGTTTGTTATGTTTGTTTTTGTGTTGATGTATTCCATCAACTCTGAGTTTTTTGTGTTGATGGCAGTGAGCATTGTGTGTGTACTTGCTTTTGGGGTTTTGTTGCTGTTTTTGTTGGTGCTGATGGCTTGTTATTTGTGTGAGGTGTGTGTGATGTGGGGGAGGGGGAAACAGTCTTGGAATTTTCTTTCTTTTCCCCTGCTTCCTCACTTGTTGTTTTTGCAGATGCTGTTGTCTTCTCAGTTGCCAGTGTTGCTTGTGTTTCTCTTGTTTTGATTGTTGATGGTGGTGTTGGTAGTAGGGTTTTTTTTCCGGGTTTTGGTGGTTGCCCTTGTTGCTTTTTTTGGTTGGCGGCGGTTGGGCAACTGTCCTTGAGGTGTGCCTCGCTGCCGCATACATAACAACGTGGCCGCCTTCCTTCCACCACTACATATAACTTGTGGTCCTTTGCCAGTTGGATGTGTGTGGGGATCTTTTGGCACTCCTCTTCAGTGATGTGGAGGAGGACTTCGACTTTTTTTCCCCCTTCCCAGTTTTTCTCCTCTGCAGTAGCAATTTCTAATATATTTGCCTCCTCCATTTCGAGGCATATAGAACCTACTATCCACTGTGTTTCCACTTGTGAAGGGACATTCTTTACTGTCACCTTCGTCACTCTCTGTCCAAGATAACTCGGTATCATCACCAAGTCATCTGTGTGGAGAGAGAGTGTTGAAAATTCCTTCGCTAACTGTTCGCTCTTAAAGCGTACTAGGACCGTGGCAAATTTTCGTCCCCAAGTAACATGACTTTGAAAGGGCCATATCGGTTTGAGACAGATCTCAATTTTTGGGGTGGAGAAATTCTCCGGTCGCTTCGTTTTCTTGTTGATAAGTCTGTATGATATGTGCTTCTTGTTTGTATTTTCAATAATTGCTTTTGGTATGTGTATTTGTACAGTGTCACCTTCTTTCGTGAGAAGGGATTTTGTGTCATTGATTTGTTTTTGGGTGAATGTTAATATTGTTCTTTTTTCTTTCGTTGCATCGGCAAAATTTGTTTTTGTGATGCTGGCAGATATGTTGTTTGTGGCGTTTGTGGTGTTGTTTATCTTGTTCGTCTTGTAGTTGTTGATGGTGGTATTGACAGTGGTGTTGGTACTGCCAGGTTCAAAGGTGGTGGTAGTGGCGGTAGAGTTTGTCGAAGTAGTGGTGGTGTTGGTGTTGAAGGTCGGTGTCCTGTTGTTGTTGCTGTTGTTATTGTCACTGGTAGTAGCAGTGGTGAGGACAGTGGTCGTGTTAGCAAGGACATTTGTGTCGTTATCGTTGTTGTTGCTGTTGTTGTTGTTGTCTTTGTCGTTGTTGTTGTTGTTGTCACTGGTGACGGTGGCAGGCAAGACTGCTGTAGCAGCAGAGTTTGTACACGTGATGGTGGTAGTGGTGGTGGTTGAGGCAGCAGCAGTTGACTCAGAATCATTGCTCTTCTTCATCACTTGTCTGCGTTCATGCGGAACGGCATTAAGTGTTTTCGCATCTAGCATTAGGAGCGGGAAGTCGGCCTCGTTGAAAACCTTAGCCATATTCGTTTTAAAGAATATGGCTAGGAACGAGGAAGATATGTTTGAATTTTTGGAAATAAGGCTCTAAATAGAGCTATTTTCGATTTGAAAAATATATGTTCACGAAGTATTTTGTGTTATACACAACTTATACAAAATTTTAAAACAAAATAGGTCTTTTAAGAGGTGAAAAATGCAACTTACATGGGAGCCGATGTGTCTACCGTCCGTCCATGATGATAGATAGATAGATAGATAGATAGGACCCTCTTAAGTATGAAATAGCCTGGATATGGAAAATGAAGAAGATGAAGGACCCAGTTATTGTTGGGTCCTTGGAAACATTATTAAAAGGCATCAAGAAGAACATAAAGGAAATTGGAATATAGTGCCCAGTAGAACTGTTAGAAAAGGTTTCCTCCTTGGCACGACCAGAATAATAGAAAAGTATTAGATGGTTGAAAAGAACAAATAACATGGTACCATAGGCTGCAGGTAGTAATTCTGCTAAGCATGTAAAACTCCAGTACCTCCAAAAAAACCTGTAATAAAGAGATAATAATAATAATTACGATAATGATGATGAAGATGGCACTGACAATGACGACAACAATAATGATGATGATTTCTTTTATTTGCTGTAACTACACATGGCTCTAATGATTACAGCATAAACAAGAGATGAAGATATGATAAAGTTAACTCAAAATTGATGTTTTCCTCAAGATATTACAAGATGAATATTAGGAAGATAAATATCAAGCATGAGGACTGTTTGATCAGAATATCTGCAATGCACCATTATTAAGGCACCTTTGTTGCTGCTCAGATTCAGAACACTCGACCATATCTCGGGTTCTAGCAGTTTTTGAAGCAAACTATCTGCCCTACTACCAGATTGTGGCCAACCACAAGATATGTATACCATGTAGTAGTTAAATTTTGTGTGCATGCATGTGCATCTTGGAAATTCTAGTCTTGTTGATGGTTACTGCATCCATAGCTAGTGACCTGAAGTTATTGATTAAGTGACTCTACTTTCATGCTGACCTAAGACCACGTACATTTAAATAATATACTCTGAATATAGCTACGTAAATGTTTCAGCAGTCAATATCATTTACAGTCATCTCTGAGCTACAGTTTTATATAACATCACTGATTTTGTATAGAAGTTGGAGTTGGCCCTTTTGGATTTACCGGATGTGCCTGCATAGATTGTATTGCCCCAGGGTGGGTGGAAAACTCAAGGGTTGGCCAGGTGGTACACATCTAGCTACACCACAGATTTTAAACATGTTTTATTCCAAATATGTATGCATGTCCAGGCACTAAAAATCATTATTGTTTTTTGTATGTATATTTGGTGTGCAAGATTCTTGATGTGGATACATGTGTTGAAAGAAATACAATTAAACCTTGGGAGAGGCATTATGCCAGTAATAAACACACGCACTGGTTCAGTCCTTTATTAATTTATAAACAAAAAAAAAAAGAAAACTAAATACTGTTTATAAATTAATAAAGGAATGAACCAGTGTGTGTGTTTATTACCGGCATAATGCCTCTCCCAAGGTTTAATTGTATTATTGTTTTTGTTTATCTTTATATTACAACAGTCAAGCAGGTTAATGATCAAAGGAATTCTAGCCACAACCCTGCCATATTGTCAGAATATTTTACCTTAGGCCATATTAGAAACATATATTGAAAGTGATTTGACTGATATTCCCTGCTGGCCAAGAAACCATGTATAACCAATTATTAGTTTGTGCACTGAAAGTTTGTACTTGAAGTTGTGTTGTACCACTCTCTTTACACACCAAATAAGAGCATTAAAAAGAAAAACATTATAATTTATGTAGGTTAGAGGTGTACTGAATCTGAAACGTTTTGAAGAATATTGTGTTCTTTTGAAATGTCTGGGAATGAATTACATTTGCAAAAATGCTATGCACAACCATCGGCATGTTTCTGAAAAACAGGTAAGTAAAGCTGATGAACTGGAATATTTTGTATATTTTAAAAAAATATCTAGCACAGAGTCAGAGTAAAGTTTGTAAACATTTGCCTGATCATCTAAAAGTGGAAAAAAATTGTTGTATACGTAGCTAGTGTTTCAGACAGTTTTATTTATTTACTTCTGAAAAAAAATTGAGAAATGCTTAACCAAGTACATTTTCGAATGAGACAATATTGAAAAATGGTATTCTTATAAGTTTGTATTTTTTATACAATAAAATTTATAAAATATATTTACTCCTATGTATGTATGTGCTCACACATACACACATGCATATATGTATATATGCACTCACATATATGTGTGTGTGTGTTTGTTTATTTATATATATATATATGTATATATATACCAAAGTAAAATATATGTACATGTTTACATTTCTCTCACTAAATATACTCCTCCCTTCCTTATTTATGTGTTTGGGTGTTTCAATGTGCAACCATAAAGTAAAAGCGATCAATACAATCAAGTAGAGTATGTAACTACTTTTATTGTAAGTGAAGATTATTCCTTTATTGTAATAATAGCATAGTATACAGGACAAAATTTCTCTTCCCATAATTTCTGAGAAGAGCTCTACTATTGTCAACTTGGACATGCTATGCAACTCAGTAACCCACCCATCTCACCTAACCTCTATCCCAACTACTGACCAAAGGTGAGAATACATCGAGACTCCAATCTCATGTTAGTTTGAGCTGACCTGCTTACTCCAAAACAGGCCTCACCAATTTCCCTCTTCCTCACTTGATGTCACCTTCCTTTATACTTCCAGTCCATCCCTTTGGCTGTTCCCTTCACATGCTTAACATCTTTGGCCCTGACCCACTATGCCAAGATCTAATTATCACTCCAGGCACTCACATTCAGGTGTGGCTGTGTGGTAAGTAGCTTGCTTACCAACCACATGGTTCCGGGTTCAGTCCCACTGGGTGACACCTTTTGCAAGTGTCTGCTACTATAGCCTCAGGCCAACCAAAGCCTTGTGAGTGGATTTGGTAGACGGAAACTGAAAGAAGCCCGTCGTATATATGTGTATATATATATATATATATATGTATGTGTGTGTTTGTTTGTCTGAGTTTGTCCCCCCAACATCGCTTGACAACCGATGCTGGTGTGTTTACATCCCCGTAACCTAGTGGTTCGGCAAAAGAGACAGGTAGAATAAGTACTAGGCTTCCAAAGAATGAGTCCTGGGGTCGATTTGCTCAACTAAAGGTGGTGCTCCAGCATGGCTGCAATCAAATGACTGAAACAAGTAAATGAGTAAAAGAGTAATACTGTAATTAGTTCATTTTTAGCAGTAGTGATTGCTAGGCTTGCACTGTAATATCTGAGATTCTATTAACCTATAGCACTGTTGGAATTTACACTGCAGACAACAGAACTTTCCTATATAGCTATTCTCTGTGATACTCTGCCCATAAAAATAGAAGAGATAAGCAGATGTCAAAATTGCAAAGATAGGTACAATTATGAGGGTTTCTAATATGTCTAAGATGCGATAAAAGGAAAATACTAGGGATATAGAAGAATAATGAACTCAGATGCTTCCACTGGAAAACTATTCCATGATTTATAAAAAGCAATAAGAATTCCTGGACTGAGAATGTATTTATTACATGGTTGAGATAATTCCACAGGGAGCTGATTCAGAGGAAAAGAAAAGTCATAATGTTTGTTCACAACTGCACTACCAACCCAGCAATAGCAAAAGATAAATTAGTCAAACTAATGATTCTCCCAACACACACAACATTGGGAATACAACCATAGAACAAAAGAATTGGATAAGTTTTGAAATTCTTGTCATTGTTAATTTTCCAGGAATAAAAGCAAATTACCAAATGAAAATCACATTACTGGATATTATTTATCAAATCAAAAACGTCATATAATATTTTTTTAAGACTTCCACTTTCACTAGTTCAGTTCCAGAGGGTTAATTTTACAGCTGAGATGTGACGTTTGCTTCAGAAATGAGCTTACTATGACAACAGAAGAACAATTTCAAGTGTATTGGAGACAGGATAATGATGGGAATGGTTAAAGTTGTGATACTATTTGTTTCAAGAAATTAGACTAGGCTCTTTATGCTGATAGTGAGCAAGATTCTTAGAAGCAAAAAACTGAAAATATTGACAGGTTTTATGCCATTGAAAACTTGTAGGAATCAGTAGCAGCTAGAAACTGAAGTCAAAGATCATGGTATGTATCAATCAGGTACCATAGTGATGCCAAAGTATTTATAGTTGTATAAACTACAAATTTGTTATTTTAATTCATTATTTGCTGAATCTCATATTGGAAATGGATTAAAACATGAATACTTCAACAAATGAAACAATATATTCCCCCCAGAAAACATAAGCAATAATTTTTTTTGGGGGGGGGGGGGAGAAATTGTTGTAAATCGATTAAATATATAATTTGAAATTATCTATGACCATTTTCCAATATATGAAACTAATAAATATTATTTTTTGCTGCTTCAAACTAATATTTCTTCATGATTTAAAAATAAAAACTACACAAACTGCATTGTAAGTAAAACATTCTTTATTGTTGCTTTATTCTATAATTTATACATGTGGAATATAGCCACAATATCTTACAATTGATACTGTATTGAAATTACGTATCTTATCAGCAACTATGTAAATTCAATTAATTGCATACTTTAGTTAATTTTATAGGAATTTCAATTACTAACATGATGCAGTTAAATGAATCAACTACATAAAAAAGGTGTGATACATTACTACCAGTTTCTTCCCTCAAATGAGTCAATGAAGGAGCTTCTTTGTGGTTGGTTTAAATTTTAGAAATATTAACAGGCGAAACCATTGGTACATAGGTAATCGTTTTTTTTATTTCGTATATTTTCATTTGTCTTGCTCATTTTTACAGTCTGGCGTTATGGCTGAAATTTTTTTCTTGAGAACATACTCTTCATGGTTAGGTGATTTGGCATCTATTTCTAGCATATAGGAGTCCACTTTGGTGGTCATTCCTCTTAATTTTGTATATTTATATATATACATACACACACACACACACACACACACACACATATATATATATATATATATATGTATATATGTATGATATGTATTGTGTGTGTGTATGTGTTTTTGTGCATGCATGTGTGTATATGTGTGTGATGGATTTTACCTGTTTCAATAGTGAGGATTCTGTTTGATCAAGTGAACTAGCTACTCATAAGATTAATGCAACAGACAGTTGCAGGCCAAATGAAAATTATTGAAATTGTTACATGGCAAGACCATTGAATTACAGATACAATCCTTTCAGAAGGCCACTTCATAATTTCCAATACCTGAATTTTACTCAAAGTTATGGTGAAAGATAATTGTTCTCAATGTCATGCAAAGGAACTGAACCATGGACATCATGATTGTGAAACAAACTTCTTAACTAACACTACTAAGCTTGCATCTGTCTATTTGTCTGTCTGTCTTTCTTTCTTTCTTTTTCTCTCTCTCTTTATATATATATATATATATATATATATATATATATATATATATATATATATATATGTGTGTGTGTGTGTATGTATGTATGTATGCATGTGTGTAATGCACATACATATGCATATTATTTATCTATCTGTTTGTCTGTCTCTCTCTCTCTTTCTCTCTCTTCTCTGTGTGTGTGTATATCGTTTAACGTCCGCTTTCCATGCTAGCATGGGTTGGATAATGTGTGTGTGTGTGTGTGCGTAGTTACACACACACACACACACACAGAGTCTGTGTGTAAATGTAACCATACATATAATAATATGTTATTGATTACCTTCAGTGCATAATCATATAGTATTAAATCAAGACAACACTTAAATCTTAGCTAGGAATATATATTGGACAAAAACAGAAAGATAAGTCATGAATATTGATGTGTACCTCTTTATGCAATATGCAAATCTCACAGCTTCTAAATAATTCAATTAAATTCCTATGGTGTTATAATTTACCACTGAAAAATGTATGGGATTAGAAAATTATATAAACTTGATACGCATTTTGTATTCGGAAATTTCTTTAATTTTTGCAGTTATCATATGTCTGTTCTTATATTCTCTTCTCTTCATGCATTTTCAACTTTCTCTTTCAGTCTGCCATGGACATTACTTTATTCATACTTTAATTGTGTAGTTTTATTTATTTTCTTAATCACAAAATGAAGGAGCACCATATTTTAATTGATGAAAATTCTGAGAGATATAATATAATATCACATAAATGATGCATAATTCATATAGCAGAGAAATCAAGATTTACATGAACAACAAGTGGTGGTGGTGGTGGCGTTGGCGGTGGTGGTGGTGGTGGTGGCGTTGGCAGCAGTAATAGTAGTAGTAGTAGTAGGCGGAGGAGGAGTTGAAGAAGAAGCTAATAATAGTATGAGGAATTAAGATTATAAAAGTAACAATACCAGAACAAGAGGAAACCAAAATCTGTGACAAAACAAAATGAAGAGCAAGGATGATATATAAGAAATTGAAGTAGAGCACAACATGTATGAGAATCTGTAGAATTAAGAGACAGAAAATATTACTTAAACTAAAATTTGAAAAGAAAATCTTTTCCAATTTTCCAACAAAAGCTTATTAGTTACTTGCACTGATAAAAGTTTAGGTTTTGCCATCAAAGGCCTATTTTTATGTAGAAAACTTTGAAATATTATCATATTTATCTTTGATTAGATTTGCAGCCATATTATAGAAAATAGAAACTGGTTCTTGTATATTACTACTGAAGAGTATTTTAGGGCAATATAATTATTAAAACTTTCTAAAATTGTAAGAATTGGAATGAACTTATAATCCAAAATAATGTTATTTGTTCTAATGATACTATTTAGCTGCTGCTGCTGCCCCCTAGAGTCTTACAGGAGTGATTACATTCCTATGCATCTTGTCAAACTTTATTTGTGCTCACTTTACTAATAAAAGAAACTTCAAAATCTGGAATCAGCAAGGTGTTGTTTCTTCTATAACTCACAGCAAATTTCTAACATGGCAAACTTATTGTTTCAAATGATATGAAAGGAAGTATGTCAGAAAACCTGACATACTTTCACTAAAACTGATACTCTAGTATGACTTCAACTATTGTGACAAAAATAAACTAAAATCTTATAGTACTAGTGACTTCTTCAAACTTGTCTATAATTGCCAGGTTTCAAAATGCGTAGACAACCATCAAAACATATGTGTGCAAAGTGATCATTTGAAATCAAACTAATACAGTAATCTAAGTCAATATTTATGCTGCTTTTTATTGTTTGCATGTATCACAAATCTCTCAGTGGAAATCAACACTGTGTAATATATGTTAACAATAACTACTTTAATAACCCTTGGGTAATTTCTTAATAAAGCAAAACTCTGTTTTTTAATCATAAGACTTATTTGAAATGCTTTGGGAATTATGAACATTCTAGAAATAGCAAACCGGTGGTGATATGTTCATTAAAGCATAATAACAAATGTTAATCTATTTTATGAACGTTTTTACTGAAAATGCTTGCTTATCATAATTAAATTATGCTGAATATCTATAAAAATTATGTTTTGTCTTAATTCTTCAGAATTAGATTTAAAATTCTTCAAACATTTTGCTGCTATAGCCACTGTATGACATGAAATTATAATTTGATGCAAAAAATTACTGAATGTCTATTTGGACTTTAAAATTTGTTTCTGCATTAAAAAATCATAAATGAAGTATAAAGATACTTTCTTGGAATTAAAAATATTATTATCATCCTTTTTTTTTAAATAAATTTTCAGGTATAGGAAAAGTAACAGGTCTAATGTTTGTTATAACATAATACCATTTTCTTAATGCTAAATTAAAATAATTATAAGTTACGCTATATGAGTAAATGGTTTTCTGATTATAATTGCTCTTGAAATTTGTTCTTGCTAATAACAATAGTAATTAACAGCAGTGCTCCTCAGTGAGTGACTCATAAGCAGCACATTTTCCCCGCAAAAATTTGCCTTGTGTCTCTCTTAATATCAGGAAAGCTCGTCTTTCTTTCCTCAACAAGCAACATTTGTTCTTAAAATCCTAATGTAAATTCCGCAACTTTGGTCAATGCCATAAGATGATATGCCAGTAGAGTTAGAAAATTGGCTACTTAATGATATATTTTTGAATTCAGTCTCATGGTATTGTACATTGAGTAAGTAAATGTCTTGTAATATTCCTGGACAACCAAAGCCGTGTGAGTATATTTAAAGGACAGAAATTGAGAGAAGTCAATTGTATATATTTATATTCTTTTATTTGTTTCAGTCATTTGACTGCGGCCTTGCTGGAGCACCACCTTTAGTTGATTAAATCAACCCCAGGACTTATTCTTTGTAAGCCTAATACTTATTCTATTGGTGTCTTTTGCCAAACCGCTAAGTTACAGGAATGTAAACGCACCAACATTGGTTGTTAAGTGATGGTGGGGGGACAAACACAAACATAGACTCACGCACACACACACCACACGCATGCACACACACACGCACGCACACACACACACATACACACACAACAGGCTTCTTTCAGTTTCTGTCTACCAAATCCACTCACAAGGCTTTGGTTGGCCCAAGGCTATAGTAGAAGACACTCGCCCAAGGTACCATGCAGTGGGACTGAACCTAGAACCGTATGGTTGGTAAGCAAGCTACTTACCACATTATATATATATATATATATATATATATATATATATATATAAACAAATAGTAAATGAGTATATGCATATATACGTACAGGTATGTGCATACCGACATCCACCCGTATGTATAGGTGCATATCTGGGTACAGGACATTGCAAACAAAACGTAGAGGAGAAAACACGCAAGCCACATAGAGAACATTCGACGCATCGTTAAAACGGCTCTTCCCATGGACTACGAATTAAATTTGTATACACAAATTAAATCTTGCCATGGAGGAATGTAGTGGTGGACAAAAAACAAGACAGGAAAACAAACAGAAAAGGCTTTACGGCCAGACGAGAAAAATTATGTGTATGAAGGCTGTGAGGCACGAACTTGAAAGTAGGGACGAAGTAGTTCGCGTGTTTGCTCGGCGATAGCCAAGGAAGAAAAGGATTTATATATATATATATATATTTGTGTTTTGTGTGTGTGCATGTACACATGCATGCACATGTGTATGTATGCACATGTACATACGTGTGTGTGCACATGTGTGCATGCATGTTTATGTTTGCTGCATATTTGTTGATATTGCTCTTCTCTGAAAATCACTGAGCTGCAATCAGTGATGTCAGTGTCATTTCTCCATGAACAAACTATTTACTGGCTTTCAGCCTTTGAAGAGATGTAAAATAAGAGATCCCTTATTTGAAGAACAAGTAAGAGTTAGCAACAAGAGGACCATCCAGTTATAAATCTATGCCTCAAGAATATATTTTCTAACCCATGCTAGTGTGGTAAAACAGATGTAAAAATGTATGAATGAGAGCATCTGTACTCATTGTTATTACCAACTGTTTTCTTGTACAATATAACAAGTCATATCATCAGGTTATCTACATAAAATAACTATCCTTACACTGTTTTGATGTAGTACCTTGTGCATTGATAAAATATTCATGTAAGGTTAGATATGAATATCAATATTTTGTACATGTTCACTTCTTAAACAAGAAAATTAGACATGAAATTGAAGAAAATATATTTGATACAATTTTGAAAGAGAAACAATTATTTAAAATGTTTTCATCCAACTGGAGTTTAAAGCAAATGATTTCATTTTCCAAACTTTTATTGGTAGAAATTTTATATTTGTAGTTACATATGTAGCGGCCTTATGGAGACAAGTTTAGTTTCACTGCTTTGCCACATGTATTATTTTACCCGTTCAGAGCTATTAGCCACTCAATCATTTTTGGCCGAGATAAATAGAATACATGACTATTTTCTATGTTGCCATGTGTTATTTTAGCTAGAGACTGTTAGTCTGTGAGCTATATTTTGGCAATTTTAGAGAAGTCACGATTTCCTCACCCTTTCTTAACCATCACTTGCAGCTGCTACCTTATTTTGCTGTCCCTCTCTCTCACACACTTTCTCCCTCTCTTTTTCTCTCAAAGCTACACATTAGCTTTGGTCTTGCCTTTACAGAATAATTTCTATCAGTTTAAATGTAAGTATTTTGTATGATTTTTCTCTTTACTGATGGACATTTATATTCTTGCATATGTTTTTCTCTACAATTTAGAAAGTATCTATGTATATGAACATTTCTATAGCACAAATGATCCAGTTAACTTTGTAAAACAAGGAAATATATATATGCATTACTGAATACAATTATGTAAACTTTGTCTTGACTGATCTTGTAAATTATGATCTGTTATATTCCATAGTGAATTCTATCCTCTCTCAAATTTGTGTCCACAGACCAGCTACTACGTAATTGTTATTACATCATTTCACTAAAAAGATTGGCAGTGATCTGCTTTTTTGTTAGTATATATGAAATAAAAGACAAAAGTCATATATACTTCATTATCACCGTTTCTCTACTAGCAATTCCATTAATTTTCTACAAATATATTATTCTGAATTATGAAACCTCTAAAGAAAAGCTTATATCCTAAATCCTATTCTAATGTTCAAAGAAAACTGTTGAATTCACTTTCACTATTAATGTATGTACAAGCCACATTAGTAGATGATGCATTCATTAGTTTCGACACTCATAAATAAATGAATTTGAATAGAAGTTGTGAGAATCATATTCTGTCTGTTGGCTAATAAGTGAGGTTATTAAGTATCTACTAAAATTAGTGACATCAATGATAACTAATGTGGATTGAGTAATGTGTAGATGTTAATGTTGGATGATCAAATTATTGCGTGCATATCTACAGTTAGCAGGTAGGCAGACAAATGATTAAGAATGGTCCATCAATCTCTGGGGTTTTTTTTCTGTTATGCTATGCTTGTGAAGCTGAGGACCATACTGAACACATGTGAAATGCAGTGGTGAATTGTATGGGGTACAATATGACAGTTTGAAAATATATTTTCTGCATTGCCTAGTCTATTTCAGTCTATGTAGTTATCATTTTGGCAGTGTGCATCCCAGTACTGTGTTGGCGGTTATTGTAAATGAAGTTATTTCTGTCTGTTTATGTTTTTCATTTTTGATTCAGCTGAGTTGGAGAGATTAGGTTCTTAGAATGTTCTTATATTCTAGAGCATAGGTTCTCAAAGTGTGCATTGAGACAGTCCAGGTGGGTGCTAGTGCCTAAGGGGGTGGTAGAGAAAAAGAAGGCATTGGGACGAAGGCAGTGGATTGGGGGACGCTATGAATTTATTATAATATTATTATAGTATTGTATATAAATTATATAATATTATATTAAATATCAAATGACTCATCATATATATAAATTAGTAAAATATAAAATATCTATTTATACATAAAAATAGGGGTGGGGACGCTGAGGGTATTATGTGGCCATGAGTGGGGCAGTGGCCCAAAATATTTGAGCACCTCTGTTCTAGAGTACTGAATATGTGCTTGGGTGTTTGGAGGCATTTTTCATACAGTGGAATGGATCATAAGAAATGAAGCTTTCAACGGTGAAAAAACAGTGTTCCTTAAATGTCCAATGGCTTTTTACTTTTAGTATTTTCATAACCATGCAAAAGCATTGCTTTTCGTTCTTTGTAATTTATTGTATTTTCTTGTAGAGGGACCTAGACCTCGGGCAACTCTCACATATTCTGCAATGGATCTAATATTTGCATCCTGTTCTTGCTGCTTTTTCTATGAGGCAAATTAGTGTGTGTGTGTGTGAGAAAGAGAGAGAGAGAGAGAGCGCAGCAGAGAGAGAGAGGGCAGCAGAGAGAGAGAGGGCAGCAGAGAGAGAGAGGGCAGCAGAGAGAGAGAGAGAGAGCGAGATCTATGCATGTTTATATACAGTTTTGCACCCTTTGTCTTTTATGTGTGCAGTGAAATTTGAAATATCATATGTAACTCCTAGTATTTGTATCTTCTTTATCAGTGGTATGTTTATGCTGTCAAATGTGTGACTTGTATTTCATCTTCTTTGGCGAGATGAGTGGTGAGAGGATTTGATTCTGAAGGAATTTAGGGTAAAACTCAACAAAGGCTTGTTGATTTGATTGGTCGTATACTAGCTAATGTTTTGTTTTGTTTGTTAACATGTTAAGTATTTTGTCCATAAGTTGAAAGTCAGAAATGGATTGAAAGTTGTGTTAATGCCAATGGTGAGTAGAAAGCTGCTTATCATTTCGTTGCTGTTGAAACCATTCTGGATCTACTGTATTATGTTAATCATTAGTCAAGTGATCTAAATTTGTATTGTGATTTTAACAGGGGAATGCTTTATACTGAGTTATCAGTTCAATACTACTACTAGATACCTACAATATCTTTTGTGGAGTCCATTCTGTTCAAAGCATTTAGGCTAAGTTTCCAGTTTGAGTATATCTTTCTCTTTCCCTTCACCTGTTTTGGAGGTTCTGTAACAGTCATAAGTACTGCCTTCACTCTGGATAAAAGATTAGAAATATGCTGACAGTGCATTTTACTGTACACTGTTCTAATTTTTTACTGAGTCTGCTTTTCTTGTTGTTTCGTTGAGGTATATTTTGTAACTGTTTTGTGAATATATTTTTTGGATGCATCTGAATTTGTTTTCAGGAATGTTTGTTCTGCAATACCTGTTTTACTGATTGTGATATTGCTGAAGTCTAAAAACTTCTTAATGGAACTAGTTCCAGGGAGACGTTTTAAGTTTGTAAAAATGTTTCCGTGCAGTGCATTGATGCATGACTGTGTTGTGATGACGAGTGGTGGATAGCCTGGAATCTAGATGTGTTAAGCAGAAGGAAATTGTGAGGAAAGAGTTTTTGTAGATAACATCATGAGGCATGAATACTTTGTGTGTAATGTGATGATGCTATTATATCACCCGCAAAGATTTTGTATTAATTTAGCACCTGGATAAATTGAGAGCATTAATCCAGCAACTTGATGCTGTTATGCTATATTGCATAAAATAGCGTAAGCCATAAATATCATCATGATCAACATCAGTTTTGTTTTTGTTCATAGTTGTGTTGAAAATTGGGATATTCACCATGATACAGAAAATAGGAACAGCATACAGATAAATAGATAAATATTTTATACAGTAGAAATTATCTGCAAAATATATATTTCTGTTTTCCCTTGTGATGACTGGGATGAGCCTCACCAATTAAAAGATTGTGTAGATGATTCAAAATAAGTTGCAATTCAACATTAAAACATGTCATTCAGGCTATATGAAAGGAATAAGTACAAATGTATGTAGAATATAGTTAATTCAGCTGAGAGAGAAGTGAACAGAATGTTCTACAAATTTATTGATAAGAGAAACTTGTGTGTGCGTGTGTTTGTGTGTGTGTGCATGCAAATACATACATACACATATATAAATGTAAACACACAAACACAGGCCAGATATGTATATGCACACACACACACACATGCAAATATATATACATATATATATATATATATATATATATATATATATATATATATATATATATATATACAATATGTGGTATAAGATGACAGAAAGTGTTTAATTAATATTACACTTCTTATCAGAATAGCTGATGCTGGATGTGAATATACTAAAATAAACCTCTGCTAAATTATAGAATTCTTATAGAAAACAATTAAATGTGTGTCTTACTCTCCAAAATAAACATGACAATGGAAGCATAGAGATAATTATATAGCCAAGGGCATGGCTGTGTGATAAGTTTGCTTTCAAGCCACATGGTTCCAGGTTCAGTCCCACTGTGTAGCACCTTGGGCAAGTGTCTTCTACTATAGTCTTGTGAGTGAATTTGGCAGATGGAAACTAGAAGAAGGCCATAATATAAGGATGTAAACAAACCAACGTTAATTATCAAACAGTGGTGAGAGAGAAACACAAATGCAAAAGCATACCTACCCATAATAAATACATATATGTGTATGTATACATATATATATATATATATATATATATATATATATATATATATATATATACATATAAAAACAAATAGTAAATTAGTATATGCGTATATACGTATAGGTATGTGCATACCGACATCCACCTGTACGTATGGGTGCATATCTGGGTACAGGACATTGCAAACAAAACGAAGACGAGAAAACACAGAAGCCACATAGAGAACATTCTACTTCATCAGCTACCCCCGTTTTAACACCGGCGTTTCGAAGACCTGGGCAGGACGCATCGTTAAAACGGCTCTTCCCATGGACCGCAAATTAAATTTGTATACACAAATTAAATCTTGCCATGGAGGAATGTAGTGGCGGACAAAAAACAAGACAGGAAAACAAACAGAAAAGGCTTTACGGCCAGACGAGAAAAATTGTGTGTATGAACGCTGTGAGGCACGAACTTGAAAGTATGGACGAAGTAGTTCGCGTGTTTACTCGGCGATAGCCAAGGAAGAAAAGGATTATTGACCGGAAGCATGTGACCATGCCGGTGTAAGGGGAAGAGAGAGAGAGTGGTAGAGGGAGAAACAAAGGGAGGAAGTACGAGGGGGAAAAGAGATACGTAGTAGTAACAGAGGAAGAACGAGAGGGGTAAAGCGAGATGCGTAGTAGTAAAGAGGAAGAACGAGAGGGGGGAAAATGATAGAGAAAGAGAAAGAGATAGAGTAGCGTCGGAAAATATGAAGTTACGAAAACTACTTACAAATTGGAGATGCTGCGTTCAGTCATGTAAAAACAAATAGTAAATGAGTATATGCGTATATACGTACAGGTATGTGCATACCGACATCCACCCGTATGTATAGGTGCATATCTGGGTACAGGACATTGCAAACAAAACGAAGACGAGGGTGCAGTGAATAAACTGTTGTCTAAACATTTCATTTTAACAAATATGTTTACCAAAATTACATAAAAATATCTTGGAATACTAAAGAGTAAATTTATTTGATAAAATCACCATTGGTTTCAACCACGACCTCCAGATGACATCAGAATCTCCTGCGACTCTTCTAGACAGTCTATTTGTTTAAGTTAGTGAATGCTGCACTAATCCTTGCCTTCAGTTCATCTTTGGTGTTACAAGGAGTTTTGTTGGTATCTCGCACAACTGCAATCCTCACATAATAATCAAGGGGGCTGCAGACTGGAGAATTAGGTGGCCAGATGTTAGGAGTGATGTGGTTACAGAAATTTTCTAACAGCTATGACTGTGTTCTCCTGCTTGTGTGGCATGGTGCAGAGTCCTGTTGCCAGACATATGGTCTTCCGGCAGTCGACCCTGGGCAGCACTACCTCTTCCAGGCACTTGATGTAGGCCTCCATGTTAAGTCTGAAGATATGTGGGAAGATAAATGAAGGCATAACGTTACCATCACTAGTGATCACTCCAAACACCATGATTTTGAACTGGATGTTTGATTTTTATTACTCTTGGTACATGTCCTCAGATTGCACTGTACCCAAATTGACACTCAAACAGTCTGAAACGTTCATATTGCAGCTTCTGGCATGAATGCCAAGCAGTACAGCGTGTTGCTTTCAAATTTCTGGAAGAGTGAATTGCATCATGGTGCTGGTTTTCTCACAGACAGTGCCCAACGGGCCCTACTATACTCTGTAGTTAACAAAATCAAAACCACGATATATATGTATGTATGTATGTTGTATATATATATATATATATATATATATATATACACACACAAACTAGGGCTTCTTTCAGTTTCCACCCATCAAATCCACTCACAAGTCTTTTGTCATATATATATATATATATATATATATATATATCACTGTATGGCTGAAAAGATTGCTTCCAATCATATGATTTTGTGTTCAGTCTTATTGTGTGGTAACTTGGGCAAGTTTTATCTATTAAAGCCCCCGGCCAACAAGAGTTATAATTGGTTTGAAAATTTAAGTTTACTTCAGCTTTTATTTTACAACATGAATAAATTATAAATATGCTTATGATGATAAACAATAGCACTTAGAGGTACTATATTATCTTACTATTGCCTACATGTATACATATATATATTCATGTGCAAATGACCAGCTAAAATCTATTTACAAATATGACTAATGTTCTAAATTTCATATGGGATTTACATCTACTAATTCTTTATTGCTCCACTCAGCCTATTAATGCTGTTTTTAGTTATTACTAAGTACTTATCTATACTTTGATATTTTTGCTATGAAATATTGTTTTGTATTTATATTATTGTCAGTTTTTATTAGGATATTTGTATACTATTTGAGGCATCACCCATTTGTAAATAGGATACTGTACTTTTTGTGATTTTTATGTATTTATGTATTTTTTATGCATTTCCTGTATGTGATCTATCTAAATATTTGTTTGTAGTAATATCTATTCTGAGTTCTGAGGTAGCAAACTGGCAGAATTATTAGCACATTAGGCAAAACGCTTACCAGTATATCATGTCTTTACATTCTGAATTCAAATTCTGCTGAGGTCAACTTTGCCTTTCATCCTTTCTAGGTTGATAAAATAGGTATCAGTTGGCTACAAGGGTCAATCTAATTGACTTATCTCCACCCTAAAATTACTGGCCTTGAGCCAAAATTTTAGATCAACATTTATACATTGTACTAGTGTTCTGATAATGTTTTCTGTTCTGTTTGTTTTGCTCTATAAATTTGTTATAGCCTATTTCACTCTCTCTCTATATATACATATATATGCAACATTGTGTCTGGATATGCACTTTACAAGTGATTTTCAGAGTTTAAGATGTGAAGCTATATTCAGTTCTACCATAAGTGATCATCTATTGGACATACATAACACGTTCGTAATAGATATGTATATAAGCACAGGAGTGGCTGTGTCATAAGAAGCTTTCTACCCAACCACATGGTTCCTGGTTCAGTCCCATTGCATGGTACCTTGGGCAAGTGTCTTCTGCTACAGCCTCAGGCCAACCAAAGCCTTGTGAATGGATTTGGTAGACAGAAACTGCTGTATTTATATATATATATATATATATATATAGAGAGAGAGAGAGAGAGAGAGAGAGAGAGAGAGAAAGAGAGAGAGAAAGAGAGAGAGTCAATTCGAGGATGTCAGATCCTCATTAGGGATTGAATAATTTTAAAATTCCACTGTTTAATCACTATCATATCAGGAGAAAGCCTCAATGATATGTTAGAAAGAAAATGGAGAATTATGGATGTATAAATAATTTATTTGTATGATATAATGAGGTTGAAAGGTTTTTATAAAAGACAATATAAATAAATTATAAATTATAAAGCTCTAAAAGATATGGAAGATGCTACACACTTTCATATATGTTTTGATTTATGCTCACAGGTGATTCATAATTCTAAGTATTTGAATAATGTCATATGCTAATAATTGATCATCACTTTCAACAGTATGGAGCAGAATCACGTCAAGGCTTTATGAGCTTATACAACAAATGTCAACATATTTCTTGAAAGGATGAAGAGTAATTTGCCTGCAACCTTTCAAGAGAAATGTCAACTTTTGTTGTATAAGCTCATAAAACCCTGATGAGATTCTGCCCCATATAGTTGAAAGTGATGACCAATTATTAGCATATGACCCTACCCAAATGCTTAGAATTACAAATCATCTATGGGCATGAATAAAAACATATATGTAGGTGTTTGGCATCTTCCATTTCTTTTAGAGCTTTATAATTAATATGTTATTTGTATTGTTTATAAAAAACCGTTTCAACCTCATTATATCATACAAATAAATTATTTATACATCCCTAATTCTCCATTTTCTTTCTTTCATTATATATATGTATGATTGATCGCTGACCAAAACATTCAATTTTTTTTCTCCGTGTTTTTCTCCTTGTTTTCTCCGTATTCTTTCTGTTGAAGAGTGTAGATCGAAACGTTAAAGACTTTCTCTATTCCCAAGCGTTAAACTAATACATCCTTTTGTTGTTTACACCACCTGTCCTTGTCTGTTGTTGTTTTTTTCGTAAATTCTCCCATATATATATATATATATATATATTATATATATATATATATATATATATATATATGTGTGTGTGTGTGTGTGTATATTTGTGTGTCTGTGCTTGTCTCCCCACCATTGTTTGAAAACTGATGTTGGTGTGTTGATGTCTCTGTAACTTAGGGATTTAGCAAAAGAGATTGATACAATAAGTGAAGTGCTAGGCTTGCAAAGAATGGGTCCTGGGGTTGATTTGCTTGACTGAAGGTGGTAATTCAGCATGGCCGCAGTCAAATGACTGAAACAAGAGAAATGAAAGAAATGTGTGTGCGTGCGCATGTGTGTGTGTGTGTCTATTTTGATATAGTAACAGCACTTGGAATTTCCATGGATTATTACATAGCCTATTTTCACGGTGCTGTTGTTAACAATCTTCCCTGTCAGTAATAACGACCTTTGATTTCCTTCAAACTTTGATGAATCTTTGCTGCTTACTAAAAGTGCAGCATCGTTTAGTTAATAAATACACTGTAGTTGGGTAATAATTGAAATTAAGTTTAAGTTGTAATATTTATGATATGCTTTATTGATAGGGAAAGGTTTCTGTCAAACACTATACCTTTAATATTTTTCTTTTTATGCATAATGGATTAAAATATATACATGATGAAATACTGGGATTTTAAGAGTACAATATATAATACATTAATATTGTAATACAAAATATCCTGAACCACTTAAAAGAGCGTTCATTCACAGGAAAGATTCAAAAGAACTTTTGCACATTAAGGGATATCTAATTTATGCATGTATACCAAAAACTGCATGTTTCACATGTTTTTCAGTGTAGTTTTGAACATTCATTTGTGCATGTTTGTGTGTGTGTGCATGTGCGTGTGTGTTTCAGTATTTGCTTTGTGTCTCATGTTGGCAAATATGAAAAGTTATAAAGATAGTTTGATAGATTCACATACATATGGGAATGCTCACCACAGCAAGCACACATGAAATTGTTAGTTGTTAATGTATTCATGGTGTAGAGACAACAGTGTTGCTTGTCAGTGGCGGTTGTGGAGGTGATGGCAAGTACATTGGTGTTGATAATAATAAACTGTGGGAAATGCAGAAGGAATGAGAAAGGAAGAAATGTATGAGAGAAAGTGATTCCTAAAAGTACAAAAATGTCACAGCCTTTTACTTCTTTAGGTGCACTGTACGACGTTAGATTTAAGTCTCCTGAATGGAGAGACATCATTAGCATCAGTGAGCAGATACAAATCAATAACTCTTCTCATGTAGAGTGTCAGTGACCAAGTCATTAAGGTACAGCAGAAGACATTGATATGCAATAACATAATTAGTATGAAAATAAAAGTAAATATAATGTTTTTAATAACACAATGTAATCATTTTAATCCCAATACGCAAAAAAATTGCTTACAAAATCATTTGGTGATCAATTGCAACTGAGGTATTACATGCTTGCTTTATAAATCAAAAAAAAAATGTATGTGACTTCGTTTATATATTGTGATTAATACAATGTGTTACCAAGAAAATATTGTTTGATGTATATGAACAAATATTTATCATTTTTTTATAACATCTGTAGACAAACAGGGGTTACATTAAGTGGAGCATCATCAATAGAAACACTAAAAAATAAAACAAAATTATAAATGAATTGGTGTAACACAGAAATTATTAATATTCAAATTAAAGGAATGCAGCATTAGAAAAATCTCCAATATCCAAATGAAAAAGTTAAGCGTGTATGTGTGTGTGTGTGTGTGTGTGTATGCATGTGTGTACAATGTCAGTATGCATGCACGACAGAGTTTAAATGTCTTGCGAGAAAAGTTGGGCAAAAAAGGCAGCAGATGTGGTGAGCAAGAGAGATGACTGCACTGGTATGATCATGTGATGCAAATGGACGAAGACAGCTGTGTGTAGAAGGGCCAATCTCTAACTGTGGAGGGAGCCTATAGAAGAGGTAGACCCAGGAAGACATGGGGCGAGAAGATGAAGCATGATCTCTGAATGGTGGACCTCATGGAGGCAATGACAAGTAACTGAGACCTTTGGTGATATACCATGCTTAAGACCCATCAAGCCAAGTGAAATCACAGTTATGGCTGATGCCATTGTCGTGTAACTGGCACTCAAGCTGGTGGCACGTGAAAAGTACCCTTCTAATGTTGGGTGAGATATTGTGCTTCAGAACACCCATCAAGCCAAGTGAAATCATAGTCGTGGCTGATGCCAGTGTCACATATCTGGAACCTGTGCCAGTAGCATGTAAAAAATATCTTTTGAACTTTGGGATTCACAGAGACTGACAAGTGACCAAGATCTTTGGTAATACGCTGTGCTTGAGAAGACCTGTCAAGCCAAGTGAGACTGTAGATGTGGCCAATGCTGGTGTTCCATAACTGGCACCCATGCCAGTGGCACATAAAATGCACCCACTGCACTCTTGAAGTGGTTGGTGTTAGGAAGGGCATCCAGCCGTAGAAACCATGCCAAATCAGACTGAAACCTGGTGCAGCTCCCCAGCTTACCAATTTTCAATCAAACTGTCCAACCAATGCCAGCATGGAAAATGGACGTTCAATTATGATGATGATGATATATACACATATAGCTGTGTGGTAAGAAATATTGCTTCCTAACCTCATGGTTCCGGATTCAGTCCCACTACATGACACCTTGAGCAAATGCCTTCTACTATACTGCTCAGTCATCCAATATGTATGTTGTGAGTGTATAATTTGGTAAACAGAAACTGAATGAAGCCTGTTGTGTATGTGTGTATTTGTGTATGTGTTTGTCCAATATCACCACTTGACAACTGGAGTTGGCTTGTTTATATTCCTACAACTTAACAGTTCAGCAAAAGAGGCCAATAGACTAAGTACTAGGCTTAAAAATAAGCATTGAAGTTGATTTGTTCAACTAAACCCATGAAGGCGATGCACCAGAATGGTTGCAATCCAATGACTGAAAAGATAAAAATAAAAGATAACAAAGATAGCTGCAGTGATCTATGGATATGTTGGACAATACCATGGAGTTTCTCTAGTATACAAAAAAGCTATGGGCATGATACAAGGAATAAGGAAGGATCAAGACTTCTAGAATTCTGTGATTCAAATAACCCAACCATTTGCAATACAGATTCAAGAAACTAACAAACCACTTGATCACCTACTAATATGGATTTTATTGTCACCAGAAAATGAGTTAAGCAGTTCATTGTATATGCCAAGACTTTACCCCTTGAAAAATGTACTACTCAGCATAAATTAGCAATTAATGGCTTAAGAATTAAACCTAGGTTGACTCAGAAACAAAAGATAATTTGGAGAAAGGAGACATGAAAGTTTAAATAACTTTCAGTAAGTTGTAGATTCAGAGAATTTCTTCTCGATGCTTATAAGAGAAAGGATGATGAAAACTGGAAATTCCTTCAAGACAATCAGCTGAAAACTATCAACTAAATCTATGGCAGTGCACAAGGAGGTAGATGGAGTTGTTATAGCAGTGACAGGTTTGGAAAGACTTAAGGAAAGAGGCAGCAAAGAGCAATAACAAGTTCTTAGAAAAGCAGCTAGGCATCAAGTATATTTAGCTATGGCAAGAGCAGAATAGAAAAAGGTTTGCACATGTTTAGATTTGTATTTTTCACATTTATTGCATATAAATTTATTATTTTTGCAATGGACCCAACAATTTCTAATAATACACCAATGTGCTATAATATGCAGAGTTTGGGAATTACTAGACAGTCGTATATATAGTATCTGTTGGCATACACTAGAAACTTGTATATTATAAAATTTCTTATTTAAGAAATACATAATTACCCATGAAGTTTTTCTTCATCAATTACAGAGCAAAATAACTGATAATTCCTCATTGTTTGGAACAAAGAATTGTATAAAGATAAAAATGTTTTCTGATATTTGCTATAATTACAAGACATTATATATCCTACACAAAGAGGTTTACCATAACAGCCTGAGGTAAACCATATTCTTTCTTTCTCTTTCAAAAAATAAAATACACAAATAAAAGTGTATAAAGTCCAGGTACTGGAGACAAGTATAAAGAGAAAGAAACAAATAGTATCAAAGGCAGAACAGAAAATTCTCAAAAAAGAAAAAAATTAGAATATATTTGTTTAACCTTGAGACATTTCCTTTGTTAAATTCAAAAGCACATATAGAAGTGTGCAAACATTCTGCTTCTATACATATTTCTCTTTCTTTCACTTGTATACAATATTTGCATATATATATATATATATATATATATATATATATATATATATATATATATATATATATATATATATATATATATATATAGTATATATATATATATATATATATTATTTATATATATATATATTACTTATA
>NC_142928.1:39693649-39706149 GCF_046866305.1 Octopus bimaculoides
TTGTGCGCACCTTTGTAGAAGCTTATTCTCTCTAAGCAAATTAAAGGTTAATTCTTATACACACTCACTGAAGCATTAAAATAAAAGACTTGCTTCCCTCACATTCACGTATACTTGCAGTGTTATTCAAATTTTGAAACTGTTTCACTACTGTAATATACCCCAGCATTTCTGTTACAAATCTTTTCATCTTGGCATATGCCATTTAATATTAGGTTAGGGAAAATGTGATGTTCATGCTGAGCTGAAAGACATTAGTAACATGAACAAAGTAAAACGGCTTTCAGCGAGGAAATTAAACCATGTAGCAGACTCTTAACTTTTGCCTTGAAGTGTTTGCCATAACAATTTTAAATGTAGCATTCATAGCCAACCTTGGCTATTCATTTCTATTAATGGTCAGCTTTCAAAGTTCAATGTATAACTAAACAGTTTCATTTGAAAACAGAATCTAATAATTCAATGATAAAGAGAAATGATGGTGCACAAATGATTTCCTCTCAATAAATGACTGGCTCTTAACCTATATGAGATTATTCTATGAAACTCATATTTTTTTCTATTATTATAAAATAGCATACATTTTCCCCCTCCTGTATTAATAGCATACAAAAATGTTTCACTTCACTTTTACTATACGATCACACAAAATGAAATGAAAATTCTTAACTGCAGCATTGATTTAATATATATCTCCTATTTATTTCAGAAAATTAAAAGAAATATACTATTTTTATAAATCAATCAAAATATTTCATAGACTTGTTTGTATATTATGATTGCTACATTGTATTATTAAGAAAATATTGTATTGTTTGATATCTATATCAACACCTTTAATGTTGTAAAATATTAGAATCTGACAAAGATAATAATAAAGTTATCATTTTTATATTTGTAACTGTCCAAAATAATTATTTCTAACTTCATAAACAAGGCTGAAATCATTTTATTTTGTAACTTTCTATTTTCTTTAATAATAGTTATTACGCCATTTCATGTACATTCTGAATTTTAAATTCGTGATGCATTTTCTATTATCATTTTAATTTTTTTTATTTATTTGTTTTAATGTTTGGACTACAGCCACCCTGGGATACAGCACTGAAGGGTTTTAGGCAACTGCACATGTTTCAGTATTGAATGTGGCACATATTTTATCAACCTCTAAATCTTAGCAACCTCTAAATCTAAAGACTTAGCAACGCACTATTTTATGGCATCCTGATTTACAAGGATGTATGGCTGCACACACACATGCACATACACATACAATATTTCACACACATACATGCACACACACCCCAAACACACCCAACACATACACTCACACACACATACACACTTGATCTTATCTTCCTCCCTCAAATTCTGAGGGGACTCCAGTCTGTTTTGGCATAGTTTCTATGGATGGATGCCCTTTCTAATGCCAATCACTCAGAGTGTAATGGGTGCTTTTACATGCCACCAGCACAGATGCCATTTATTTTACACCAGTATCTGCCACGACTGTAATTTTGCTCAGCTTGATGGATCTTCTCAAGCATGACATAATTCCAAAGGGCTTTGTCATTGCCTCCATGAGGCCCAATGCTTGAAAGGAACTCAGCCACATTACTTCCATAAGGCCCAACGTTCAAAAGATGTTCTTTATGTGCCACCAGCACAGGTGCACTTGGCTTGACGGGTCTTCTCAAGCAAAACACATCGCCAAAGGTCTCAGTCAACGGTCATATATACATGTGTGTATATATATATATATATATATATATATATATTTATACATATGTGCATACACACACACACTCATTCACATGCATGCATGCACATAAACAGGCTTTCCAACTATTTCTCTCAAGCAAATTTCACTCACGAGGCATTGGTCAACCCAAGGCTGTGGTAACAGATGCTCACCAAGATTGTCACTCATTGGGATCGAACTTGAAACTACATCATTTTGAAATGGAATTATTTTCAAAAAATCTTTTTTCTTTAAGAGTTCCAATGATACTCTAGAGATTTGCATTTTAAGACAAGCAATCTATTTCAATCTAACTTAAAATAATAACAACAGCAATTACCACTGCTGCTGTTACAACTTCTACTACTTCTTGTATCATACAGAGTCATATCAACAATTATGGTGCGCCATGCAGGTAATTAGAAAAAGTCAGTCTCCAATTTTTTGGTTAGCCACCTTTTGAAAGATTATGATTGGTTTGTTTTGTCATTTGAATCCTCAAATGAATTTTTTAAAGAAAAACAACAAAAATGCACAAAAATGGAAAAGAATAAAAATACCAAAATAATAATAATAAATAAATTCAAGAATTAAAGCTGTCATATTTTTGTTGATTTATGATGTTAACATTTGTTAAGTCTAGAGGTGAGTAGGAAAATTCACGCCTTACTCATAAGAGAATAGAATAACTCTTGGTTTCATAAGATTTTCTAAGCTATTCAAAAAATCATTAGTAGTTATGACCTATTGTATTTTAAGCTGTTTAATGACTTTTAAAACATAATTCATCACTGTTTAGTGCAGAAAATAACCTTTTTTCTCTTTCGTTATTTCAATTAGTTTGCTTGTTTTGAATAAATTATAAATTTTCCTAACTTAATTCATTTGATCGATTAACAAAAATAATGCCATCATAAATCTCTTACTCATTAAGAAGACCACCACTACCAATAACATCACTATCACCATGACTATTTAATAAGACTAATGAGATTATCAATGCTGCTGCTAATTTTGTATATTCTGTATTATTTTGCATGTGTACTTTATATGACTTTTTGTCTGGCTGCTGTTGTCATTGTTTAGCCCAAGGTTAGCCATAACCAAGCAGAGTCATGATCAAAAGCATTCTGGTCATGACTACTGACATTTTTGTTAAAATAGAATATGTTTAAAGCTTCTAATACCCATAAGCATTTATTTAATGTTAAGCATAGTAGTTTAAGTTAATAGATGTGAGTTCTATCACTGGGGCAGTAATCTATATATATATATATATATATAATTGAGAATGTATGACTGTGTGTCTGTGTGAATCCCTAAAACTCCAGAACTACACAACCAATTTCATTCAAATTTTACACATGCCTTACTTAGCGTCCCGGTTGTGTTTTAGTCAAAAAAAGTTTTAACTGCTTGCATATTTCCAGCCCACAGCAACATCATATCTCCTACACTATTTAAGTATTACGTGTCAAAAGTGAAACAAAAACACTCATGTCATTCGAACCAGAATCTCAAAAACATTGTCACCTTACATCTCATTCTCATTTAAGTACCACGACAGGCAAATAAAAATTACTTGTACAATATATACATTGGTTCAGGCAGAAAGAACAAGTAACATTACAAGAAGAAGAATAACTAATAAAAGACTATCTCTGGTATGGATAATGCTGTACAAACAATCTCGTGCTATGGATTTACTAGATGTTTTGATTGGAAATGCTGAATATTACTCTAATATGACAAGCAACAGCAGAAGGCTGGAAGATACAAAACTGGAATTTGTTACAGCCAGCATCCCTCATGTTACGCCAATTTCAGATCATTCTTCAAGAAATTGTAAAGAATGGTCACTAATTTTGGGATGCATTCAGTAATTTTGATCTTATGGAAACTTGGATTAATTTTTGATAATTTAAAAACCACATTTTCTTCTTGACCAAAAGGCAGTTCCACAGCATTTCAGGTAACTGACAATTTAAAAAATTATCACAATAAACATAAATGCATGAGGCTCACACACACATGCACACATACATACCTATATATATAGGTATGTGTGTATGTATATATATATATATATATATATATATATATATATATATATATATATAAATGTATATATATATGTATGTGTATAAATATGTATAGTATATATTCATACATGTATATATATATATATATATATATATATATATATATATATATATATATATATATATATATTTGGAAATACTCCAGCATGGTGCCACAGTCTTAGGGCTGAAACATGTAAATGAATAAAACAGTAAAATATATTTGTGTGTGTGAATGTGTGTGTGTGTGTGTGTGTATGTGTGTGTGTGTGTTTGTATGTAGATAGATAGAGAGAGAGTGGAGGTGCAATGGCCCAGTGGTTAGGACAGTGGACTCGTGGTCATAGGATCGCAGTTTTGATTCCCAGACCGAGCGTTGTGAGTGTCTATTGAGCAAACACACCTAAAGCTCCACGAGGCTCCGGCAGGGGATGGTAGTGAACCCTGCTGTACTCTTTCACCACAACTTTCTCTCACTCTTACTTCCTGTGTCTGTTGTACCTGTAATTCAAATGGTCAGCCTTATCACACTGTGTCACACTGAATCTCCCCGAGAACTACATTAAGGGTACACGTGTCTGTGGAGTGCTCAGCCACTTGCATGCTAATTTCACGAGCAGGCTGTTCTGTTGTTTGGATCAACTGGAACCCTCGATGTCGTAAGCTATGGAGTGCCAAAAACAACAACAAGATAGAGAGAAGGAGAGAGAGAACTTCCTCCATCATTGCTATCTATCGTCAACATTAACACACCTAGCAACGACACCAAAATTAATATTATCACAACAAATTCAATTCCATACACTCTATAATGACCAACAACAGTGGCAAAGATATGATCTTCTAATGAAATGATTTTTGATCTTATGTGAATGAGGAATGACTTGACACTAGAGAGTAACACTAACACAATTAAAAAGAGCAATACGACAATCACCCCCACCATAACTACCAACCCACTAGCTTTTGAATAACCGACTGCTAACAACAATAATAGTATCAGCATAATGGCAATGTCTGTAGTTACATGTGTTGTATGTCAACACAACAGTGTATGAGTAGAATGTGATGTTTTATGGCTCAGTGAGAGGTATAAGTATAAAGTGATCATGAACCTGTTAACCCTTCAACTAACTATAATCATACAGTACTTCCATCCACCTCTTTCCTTCATCTTTCACCACAACAATTTTTGCTTTAATAGTTCTTCCTGCCTGCTGCTATTTTTTTACTATTTATTTGTTAAGGATAACTGCTGATCATGAATGCTGTTGGAATTGACTACAATTCAAGATATATGGCAAGAAGCCATCACATAGAACTGGAAGCAGTAGTTTGAAAAGGAACAATAAAAGGATTGTTTTCCAACTTGACCTAAATCACCTTCCAAGTGGCTTTTCTGATCTCTTATGCACACTCAGCAACTGCATGAGTCCAGCTGTTTTCTGTGAATCTTAGGACATGTCCGGCCCAGCAGAACTTATGCTTTCAGTATTTTACAATCACATCATTCACTCTGCTCCATTCTTGAATTATTTCATTTTGAATGCATTCTTGTAATGATAATCATAGCATGGATCTTTCTATGGCCCCTTGCATCATAGCTAATTGATGTTATATCCTCTTCATAATTGCCCACATCTCACTTGTGCATTACAGCACTAGCAGGATGGTGCTATTGAAGAGATAAGAATTACTATTTATTTAATCATATGACATATACAAGAAAATCATAATTTAAAATTTTGTTTATAAATCTCAAAAGATCTAAAGTTTATATGATGAAGAAAATATTTTTCAATTGATTATTAAGTGGTCTTATCAGTGACTATTATTTTAATTAAAATAAAAAGAATGTATAACTTATAATTCATGTTCCTTTAATATAAACTGCTTAGTAGTAATTTTGTACTGATAACTTTCTTGTTTATCTTTGTGAGAAAATGAAAGAAATCTTTGTAAGAGACATTAGTATGAATTAAATGTTCCCATAATAACATTGTATTTACAATGTGGCAATAAGATGTTTCATGTGACCTTCTGTCCTCTCTTTTTTCTTACTATAGATGATATAGTTTGAAAAACAAAGAATTTACCAAATAAACAGGTACAAAAGATTCAATTAATTTAATTAAGTTGAAATTGATTTTTAGCTTCAATTAAAGATTTCTGTTTGTGATTCATTTCTTCAATATATATTTCCTTTACAATACCCAAAGTTGTTTTGTAATTCTATAAATGGTATAATGTGATTGAAAGAATTTCAGGACTTGATATTTCTATAATAAACAAATTTACCAATTATTAAATATTAATCTATGCATATCTATCTTGCTAATGATTAATATATGTATACTTATACGTTCATATATGTGTGTTCATATATATGTTTATGAGAATATGTGTGAGTATTTATAGGTGGGTTTCTACATACATAATACAAAAATACACACACATGCATGCATACATAATTCGTACATAATACATAAAGCATACATATATACACACATGCTTACATACATGCATAAAACATACATGATTATACACTCACACATACATCCATATTCAAAACAAGTGACCCAAATTTCTCACATGTAGACATTTGTTCATTCAACAAAGTACATAAATGCAAGCAGTTTAGAATTGTGAAAGAGAATAGCATTAGTTCTAAATGAATAACCAAATTCTGCTACATAAATTTAGAACTTTTGCTTCTTACTATATGCTTACAACCCCTTGTACACATATGAATTCATAGAAACTCACAATAAATTCTGTGAAGATCTGTAAAAATGGCCAGTTCTATCCTGAATATGTGTACATTTTTTCATAAAGTAGTGCTCACTATGTCTGATCAGCAACCAGAATAAAGTAGTGAATCCTGACAAAGCATGAATGCAAGTCTTATGAATTAGTTTAATTAAAGTTTAATGAAATTTTTGTATCTGATTATTATCCCCTAGGTACTGGGAATTTTGTTTAATTATGGGGGGGGGGTCTATTTCTTCTGAGAAAATACAAGTATATTTTCTTTATTTTATTATTTTAGTCAGCAGGGAAGGCTACCTATGACTCTACTACCCATACATTTTTAGCTGACGAAAATTTTTTTTCATGACCTTTGTCTCTGCAGCTTCCACACAGTTCTGGTGTGGGTTTGTGACTTTTGGAGGCCATTAGGATTTTTTCAAATCCATTTTAATAACAACTGACTCCATCACAATTTTTTTTTCTGCTCTGCTTTGACTACATGCCCATAATGTAATACAAAAGTGATGACTAGGTGAAGGTCTTTGATGTTTCCAGTGTCTTTTATTTGACCCATGTACTGGGATGTATAAATGTATATTCAGGGGTGTGTCTGACAGTTTGAGAAGTCTCTTTATGAAATAAATGAACAAATAACTTGTCCCCTAACAGTATCAAAAATTAGTACCACTCCATCATCATATAGTGAGCCAGAAATAATAATTGCAGATGAATAATCTACAAACAACAAGTATAACATAAAAGGGAAAACATGACACAACATAAACAGTAGGTGAGGAGGGACAATTTCTTTGAAACATCAATGATATTCCACTTCAGGAAAATAAAGACGAAAATGCAAATGATAAAGAAGAACTAATAAGCATTGCTTTCAAAAATAAAACAAATAATTAATAGACAAAATTGTGCATCTGTAATGTGATAGACTATTTGAAGAAGTTAGAATTACAAGAAAACGATTAACTTCAAAATATAAATATAAAACATTAATTTTCCAAAACATAGATTATCAGTAAAAATAAACTAAGACATTACAACAAACTTAAAAGAGAATGCTGCAAAGGCCCTAGAGATTTTCAACACCATGTGTCTCAAAGAAATTGCTTACTGGTGGTATTGGCTTCACTTGCATGAATGGAAAATGGAGTGTTAGACACAACCTAGGCAATAATCTTTTATATTTTATTTCCTTTTAATAATAAGTATAGTGTGTGTTATCATACACATTTTCAAACGGTTAAAGGACCCACTCATATTCTATGATATCTTTCACTTCTCTCTTCTATATTTATAAACTTTTAAGCACTCCACTTCTTTTTTCTCCATAACCCTTAGTGAATATTTCATGTTTTTTTGTATCTCTTCAAGCCCTTGTGATTAATAAAGAATAAGATTATTATTATGAAGCTAGTATATGCTAATTTAATTAGCAGGGATTTTATCTTGAGGTTTCACAACAAAAGCTTTCTATATGGTTGCAGAGTATAGGATGGTACTTTTCTACAGGTCAACAAAACCAGTTTCAATTCCAATCTCTTTCAATATTTTAGGTAGAATTTTGGGTATTGTGCCAAGTGTACCAATTACCACAGGAATAATTATTGCCTTAGTCTTCCACAGTCCCTTCAGCTCTCTGGCTAGATTCTGATAATTCTCATTTATTTCAATTTTTTTGGTATCGACTCTGCTATCATAGGGAATTCAAAATCTTTGATCTTAGACTTTGTTTACTTTGTCCTCTATAATCATAACTGGTTTTCTTGCTTTAATAGTATGGTCTTGCTTTTCATCCTTTCAGAGTTGATAAAATAGGTATCAGTCAAGCACTGGGGTTGATGTAATCAACTAGTCCCCTTCCCCAAACTTTCAGGCCTTATGCCAGCAGCAGAAAAGATCATTTTTATTCATGATATGTGTGAGTGTGTTACATTCAGAATCAATGTCCTTCATACCAAGTCACAACCTGTTTCCTCAACTATCAAAAACTTTTCTTACTATCGTTGCTGTTATTATTATTATTTTTGATACACAACTAGTCAATAAATTGTTTACTCTTTTGCTCTGTTACTCGTTTCAGTCATTTTACTGCGGCCATGCTGGAGCACCGCCTTTAGTTGAGCAAATCGACCCCAGGACTTATTCTTTGGCAGCCTAGTACTTATTCTATCGAACTCTTTTGCCGAACCGCTAATGTTACGTGGACATAAACACACCACTATCGGTTATCAAGTGATGTTGGGGGACAAACACAGACACACAAACATATACACACACATACATATATATACATATATACGATGAGCTTCTTTCAGTTTCCGTCTACCAAATCCACTCACAAAGCTTTGGTCGGACCAAGGCTATAGCAGAAGAAACTTGCCCAAGGTGCCAGGCAGTTTGACTCTGAACCCAGAACCATGTGGTTGGTAAGCAAGCTACTTACCACACAGCCACTCCTGTGCCTATCTTTATGTTTCTTCATAAATATAACAATTTATCTTTCCAAATAGTGACAGCATTTCCCCCTTGATGTAACAGCTAGGCATTAAAGTCAAGGTACACAAACTGAGGAGAATGAACAGGAAAACAGTATCTGGGAAGAAAAATTAGGACTACTGCAGGACATATTTGTACACATCATGAGATAAGACAGAGGAAATAGCCATAAAAGATCAAAATACTGGTAAGTGCATTCTGTGATATCAAAAGGTTATCATAATTGTCATAAGAACACTGGAAAAGATAGAAACATCTAACAGTTTTAAGTCTGAATATTGTAAATGAAAAAGACTTGAAAATAAGTATGCTAATATGGAATGCTTAAAGTTAAAAATTACTTGACATCTTTCATATTTTGCTTATTACAGTCACTGGACTGCAGCCATGCTGGGACAGTGCTTTGAGAAGTTTATTTGAATAAATCAACTCCAATACTTAATTTTTATTCTGTTGGGTTTTTTCATCAAACTGTTAATGCTACTGGGATGTAAACAAACCAACACTAGCTGTCAAGCAGTAGGACAAAAACAAAGACACACACATATGCAGCAGTGGGCTTCCTCACAGTTACCATCTAACAAATTCACTCAAAAGGCATTGGTCAGCCTGGAGCTCTAATAGAGGACACTTGCCCAAGGTGCTGCACAGTGAGACTGAACCTGAAACTGTGTGGCTACAAAGCCAGTTTCTTAAATGCACAACCTTCCATACACTATAATGCCATGCCTAAATGAATATGTTTGTATTTCTAGGAATATTCTATCCAGAATTCAAAAAGTTCATAGAACAGTACTCACACACAGAGAGAATCAAACAATTACACATATTTAAACACACACACACACAATTATACAAAATTGTACATAGTTATAAACACACAATGCACACAAAGAATAGAAAACTTTCATGGCATATTTGTGTTGCAAGAATATAATCGATTTTTATAACAAAGTAGTGTAGCATAAAAAAATTATATACACCACTATATACATGTATATGTACACACACACACATGCCATAGGAACATTACAAAATTGTCCCATAAAGTAGATGACACGTGCATATGCCACAGGCAGTGTTTGAAATGACAAGATAACAGTGTTCTGGGATATACCTCCATAAACCAATATAGAAGATGAAGAAAGCATCCAGAAAATACTGAAAAGCATTTGGACATGTCAAAGAATTCTGAGATATTCAAGTGAATTTTAACACTGTTATCAGAGTAACCCTGGGAATGACAGGAAAATAGTTATTTCAAGAAACTGAGAAATATCGGAATGAAGATCTTGATAGCAGAGATGCAAAAAAACTGTCATTTTCGATTCTGCAAGAATCCTTGAAATTGCGATGACTTGTTTGTTACTAAATCTCAAGACATGGATCTGTTGACATAATCACCATGGAACTTTGCAATATCAACAACAACAACAATAATAATGGTAATAATGATAATAACAATAGTTTGAAATTTTGGCACAAGGCCAGTAATGTTTTAGGAGAGGAATTAAATCAATTACATCAATTTCAATGCTTAACTAGTATTTATTTTTATCAAGTCTGAGAAATCAACCACAGCAGAATTTGAGCTCAGAACAGAGAACCAGGAGAAATGTTGCTTAGCATTCTGTTCAATATGCTAACAATTTTGCCAGCTGAACACTTTAACAACAACAACAATAATAATAATAATGATAATTGAGGAGGAGTGACCTGAAGATAAAGACAGAAGCACATTTATTTTCTTTACTCTTTTAATTGTTTCAGTCATTTGACTGCATCCATGCTGGAGCACCAACTTTAGTCGAACAAATCGACCCCAGGACTTACTCTTTGTAAGCCTGGTACTTATTCTATCGGTCTCTATTGCTGAACTGCTAAGTTATGGGGTTGTAAACACACCAAAATTGGTTGTCAAGCGATGGTGGCGGGGACAAACACAGACACACACATATACATGATAGGTTTCTTTCAGTTTCTGTCTACCAAATCCACTCGCAAGGCTTTGGTCAACCCGAGGCTATAGTAGAAGACACTTGCCCAAGATGCCACACAGTGGGACTGAATCTGGAAGCATGTGGTTGGGAAGCAAGTTTCTTACCACACAGCCACAATCTCCTTCAAGATCTTGCAAGCTGAATGCTGACCTTACTAGTACTGACGCAAAGAAAAAACAACCCAGTGAACACTATAAAGACTTGTTAGGAAGGACATCCAGCTGTAGAAACCACACGAAAGCAGACGTAGGATCACAATGCATTCTTTGGAACCACCAAATTTTGTCAAATCATCTAACCTATGCCAGCATGGAGCATAGTTTTTAAGAGGTGACAGTGGTGGTGGTGGTGGCAGCGGCAGCGATGGTGGTAGTGAGGAGGATGAAAATGATGATGAGGATGATATATGCATGTATGTATGTAGTGTGTGTGTGTGTGTTTGGATGTGTGTGCATTTGTGTTTGTATGTGTGTGTGTGTGTGTGTGTAGAATTCATGTTAGAATTATAGAAATATTTTGGCATCACAATGCTACAAGAATGATACAAATATAGTCAAGAATGTTACTGTGTAAATTCAGTAATGTGAGTATGAAAAGCACTAAAAGAGTTAATTTTTATGTTTGTATAAGTATCATGTAATGGATGAACCAAGCATGTAAATTAGTTCCAGGTCAACCCTTTTCAGGCTAATTTATGATCAAAGACATTCCAACTGTGGTCATGCTATCCTTTTAGGGGAGTCAAGGATATTATCTAGCTTGTTATTTTTTTCTTAAGATGGCAAGAGATTATCTGAAGAAGATTTTGCTGATATTTCTAGCAGGGCGTGTAACCACATATTAACCTCAGCAGGTTTTGAACTTGAAACAAAAGGCCATAGCTAATTATTGTAGATATTTTGTCCAATGCCTAAATGATTCTGCTAGTTTACCAGATAAATAATAGGTGTGAATGAGAGAAGCAGATACGTGAAATGGTGATTGAGGCTTTGGATGAATATGTTGTTGATGTTAGTGGTGGTAGGCATTGGTTTTCTAATGATAGTAATGACGACAAGGACAATAATGATGGTAGCAGTGGTGGTGGTGGTGGTTGTGGTGGTGGTAGTGTTGGCCTTAATTATAACAATGATAATGGTAAAGAGAAAGAATGGCGGTAGAATAAAAGGTTAAGGATGATGATGATGAAGATGGCAACACTGATGATGATGATGATGATGATGGTGACGATAACGCTGCAACCAATGATGATGATGATGATGATGATGATGATTGTGATGATGATAATGATGATGAGTTTAGGCTGAATGAGTATCACAGCCAGTGTGATTTCAGCGAGGGGAAATATTTAGATTCTTCCAAAGCAAAGCAAACAAAAGGATGAGAACATTTCACGATTCCTTATGCAGACAGTGC